>NC_143029.1:82600000-82785000 GCF_057628025.1 Oncorhynchus mykiss | reverse complement strand
CTGAGGAGTGGCTTCCGTCTGGCTCTCTACCATAAAGGCCTGATTGGTGGAGTGCTGCAGAGATGGTTGTCCTTCTGAAAGGTTCTCCCATCTCCACAGAGGAACTATGGAGCTTTGTTAGAGTGACCATCGGGTTCTTGGTCACCTTCCTGACCCTGGCCCTTCTCCCCTGATTGCTCAGTTTGGCCGAGCTGCCAGCTCTAGGAAGAGTCTTGGTGGTTCTAAACTTCTTCCATTTAAGAATGATGGAGACCACTGTGTTCTTGGGAACCTTCAATGCTGTAGAAATGTTTTGGTACCCTTTCCCAGATCTGTGCCTCGACACAATCCTGTCTCGGAGCTCTACATACAAGTCCTTCGATCTTATGGCTTGGTTTTTGCTCTGACATGCACTGTCAACTGTGGGATCTTATACAGACAGGTGTGTGCCTTTCCAAGTCATGTCCGATCAATTAAATTTACCACAGGTGAACTCCAATCAGATTGGAGTGGACCTGAGCAGGATGCAATTTCAAGTCTCATAGCAAAGGGCCTGAATACTTATGTAAATAAGATATTAGCTAGCTGTCTTTATTACTTCCTGGTCTCATTCTTGCTGGCATCAGAAATTTTAAAAAAGTATTAATCTAATTGGCCTCCATATAACTCTTACAGAATTTCCATGTGGACGGGGATATTGGAAACTTAATCAAAGCCTACTGGATGACAAATTATTCTTAACAAAGACAAAATATTTAATAATTGACTTTTTTCTGTACAACAGTGATGGGAAAAAAGTATTTGATCCCCTGCTGATTTTGTACTTTTGCCCACTGACAAAGAAATGATCAGTCTATAATTAATGGTGGGTTTATTTTAACAGTGAGAGACAGAATAACAACAACAAAATCCAGAAAAACGCATGTCAAAAATGTTAGAAATTGATTTGCATTTTAATGAGGGAAATAAGTATTTGACCCCTCTGCAAAATATGACTTAGTACTTGGTGGCAAAACCCTTGTTGGCAATCACAGAGGTCAGATGTTTCTTGTAGTTGGCCACCAGGTTTGCACACATCTCAGGAGGGATTTTGTCCCACTCCTCTTTGCAGATCTTCTCCAAGTCATTAAGGTTTCGAGGCTGATGTTTGGAAACTCAAACCTTCAGCTCCCTCCACATATTTTCTATGGGATTAAGGTCTGGAGACTGGCTAGGCCACTCCAGGACCTTAATGTGCTTCTTCTTGAGCCACTCCTTTGTTGCCTTGGCCGTGTGTTTTGGGTCATTGTTATGCTGGAATAACCATCCACGACCCATTTTCAATGCCCTGGCTAAGGGAAGGAGGTTCTCACCCAAGATTTGACAGTACATGGCCCCGTCCATCGTCCCTTTGATGTGGTGAAGTTATCCTGTCCCCTTAGCAGAAAAACACCCCCAAAGCATAACGTTTCAACCTCCATGTTTGACGGTGGGGATGGTGTTCTTGGGGTCATAGGCAGCATTCCTCTTCCTCCAAACACGACGAGTTGAGTTGATGCCAAAGAGCTCCATTTTGGTCTCATCTGACCTTAACACTTTCACCCAGTTGTCCTCTGAATCATTCAGATGTTCATTGGCAAACTTCAGATGGCATGTATATGTGCTTTCTTGAGCAGGGGGACCTTGCGGGCGCTGCAGGATTTCAGTCCTTCACGGCGTAGTGTGTTACCAATTGTTTTCTTGGTGACTATGGTCCCAGCTGCCTTAAGATCATTGACAAGATCCTCCCGTGTAGTTCTGGGCTGATTCCTAACCGTTCTCATGATCATTGCAACTCCACGAGGTGAGATCTTGCATGGAGCCCCAGGCCGAGGGAGATTGACAGTTCATTTGCGAATAATCGCACCAACTGTTGTCACCTTCTCTCCAAGCTGCTTGGCGATGGTCTTGTAGCCCATTCCAGCCTTGTGTAGTAGGTCTACAATCTTGTCCCTGACATCCTTGGAGAGCTCTTTGGTCTTGGCCATGGTGGAGAGTTTGGAATCTGATTGATTGATTGCTTCTGTGGACAGGCGTCTTTTATACAGGTAACGAGCTGAGATTAGGAGCACACTCTTAAAGGGAGTGCTCCTATTCTCAGCTTGTTACCTGTATAAAAGACACCTGGGAGCCAGAAATCTTTCTGATTGAGAGGGGGTCAAATACTTTTTTCCCTCATTAAAATGCAAATCAATTTATAACATTTTTGACATGTGTTTTTCTGGATTATTTTGTTGTTTTTGTCTCTTACTGTTCAAATAAACCCACCAATAAAATTATAGACTGATAATTTCTTTGTCAGTGGGCAAACGTACAAAATCAGCAGGGGATCAAATACTTTTTTTCCCTCACTGTAGGTACATTAGATCCCCTTATTGTATGGGACACTTTTAAATGTACTTTCAAAGGCCATTCAATACAATACTCATCATTTAAACAAAAGCAGTTTAGGTCAAAAGAGATTAGACTAATAAAGGAAATAGAGGAAGTAACAGCGCAGGTAGATGGAAATGGAAACTGTGCTCTAGAGGCACAAAATAGGTTAAAGGAAAAACAAAAAGAATTGGAGGTACTTATTCAAGAACGATCAAGTGTAATGTTTTACAAAAATAAAGCGAATTGGATGGAAAATTGTGAAAAATGCACAATATTTTTCTTGAATTTTCAACATTAATTTACAGAAACTCAGAGTCATCCATGATTCACCAAATTATATTTGGAAGGTGAATCTAAATATTTTAAGCGTAAGTTTTCTTTTCTGCCGTTTCCACTGAATGATGTTATATGTAAGGATGTATTTCATAATAATAATAATAATAATAATAATCATGTAAAATCAACAAATGTTCAGAAAGTGAAGGCCAACTTACAGGAGAGGAACTTTTTTCAGTCTGGAAAAACACTAGGGCTTGATGGTATACCAGTAGAGTTATATATCAGACCTTTTTTGATGTACTCAAATATCCATTATTAGCATGTTTTAATAACTCCTATTTAAAATGGTAGACTTTCAGGTACTCAACAAGTACCTGAAAGTCTACCATTTCATTACTAGTGTATTTTCTGAATGCAGTGTACGCGTTGGGATTTAAATGAATGATATATGCCCATTGAGCTCTGTCTATGAATTTGAGAGTGGTTACATTTCTCCAGCCTCATCCCTCAGATTTTTACCAAAACAGTGGTGGGGTCTCCGCTTTGTTATTGTTTGAACTGCAGATTGCAGCTTTAAGCAACCTTTCAGAGAACAACAATAAGATATTGGAAGGCTAGCTTCATTTGAAAATAATGTATTTTTTAATGTAATTCCTCGCCTCTTGTTTTACAGATCAAATGAATGGTTGATGGCACCGTCCAAGCCTAAAGAGTTCAGCCTTTATGTAAATAGTGTTCAGAATGTCAAGCAATGGACTGGAGGACCATCGGTCATCATCTCTCAGCCACTCTGGAATGCTGGTCTTGTTACGCATGCAAACATCGGTGTGCTCGGTCGATGCCATGACACACACACATACACATACACACACACACACACACACACACACACACACACACCCTCGTCCTCCAAGTCAACGTCCAGCTGAGAAGAGGAGTGTCTGTCTGTCTGTCCTTCTCTGCTGACAGACAGACGCTGAGTACATTAACAGTACACCTGTTTGTTCAAACACAAAACCATGGCACTCAAATTATTTTACCTTTTTTCTGCACACACATGAGGTTGAGACCGAGGTGTTGTTGCATCTACCCTGAATAATACAGTGTTGGTACGTTGGTAGACCAAGACAGAAGTTTTTTATTCGCTTTGTTCTGTTTTTAAATTAATCGACTTAAAACATTTGCAAACGTGCCCCTTAAATTTCAATTTAAATCAGAAAGGCACAATACATTTTAAAAGGGCGAAACGTCAGAGCATGTACAGTTTTCTGTTTTTAATAAGGCTTCTAGTTAAACTAGATACTAAAATGAGGGTCAGAGACATATGAATGTTCTGGGTAAGAAACACACCTGTGTACCTTTTGAAAGCACAGCTTTAAGCACCATAGAGGCCATACATCCCAAGCCAGAGTGTTAGTTCAGCAGTGTTATTCTGTTTACCTAAGATATGTGTTTTGTATGGCTCAAGTTTTGATTTTTACATTATTTCTTCATTGTCTATTTAAGTAATAAGGCCCGAGGGGGTGTGGTATATGGCCAATATACCACGGCTAAGGGTTGTTCTTAAGCATGACGCAGCGCGGAGTGCCTGGATACAGACCTTAGCCGTGGTATATTGGCCATATACCACAATCCCCCGAGGTGCTTTATTGCTATTATAAACTGGTTACCAACGTAATTAGAGCAGTAAAAATAAATGTTTTGTCAAACCCGTGGTATACGGTCTAATATACCATGGCTGTCAGCCAATCAGCATTCAGGGCTCGAACCACCCAGTTTATAATTAAGCAATAAGGCCCTCGGGTGTGTGGTATATGGCTACATACCACTGCTAAGGGCTGTTCTTATGCACGATGTATCACGGAGTGCCTGGATACAGCCCTTAGCCTTGGTATATTGGCTATATACCACACACCCCCCAGGTGCCTTATTGATGTTATAATCTGGTTGTCAATGTAATTAGAGCAGTAAAAATAATAAATGTTTTCTCATACCCGTGGTATACGGTCTGATATACCACGGCTGTCAACCAATCAGTATTCAGGGCTCGAACCACCCAGTTTATAATAGTTTTTTAAACATTGTACCATTTGCTTTGTTGTTGGGGTTGTCTCCAGCCTTTTAAGTCGTCAGTCTCCTACATCTAAAAACAGAGGTGCCTTTTCTCTTTTTATCGATCTGTTTTTGTTTCGCCTTTCTTTTTGTGCTTTATTGTTGTGTTTATCAGACGGGCTGAGCTCATGGTGACTGAGGAGGTGTAAGTCCGTAGACTCTAAAGCCTGTTGAAGTGATGTTGGACGTACTAGCTCTCCATCAGGTGTTAATTCCTCGTTCTCAGCCTTAAAGGTGGAGGGATTCTAAAACTGTGTCTGCAAAGAAGCACCGTAAAACCATGTGTTGTTAAAGTAAGAAAGTCAGACTTAAATTAGGTCATAAGAAGATTTGGCACTTGGTTGAGTGTTTTTGTGCTTCCCTTACCCCATTACCCCTCTATAGGCTAATTTAACTTTAATTGAGGTAATAAAACAAAATCATTGATTTGATATTAATAAAAAAAATAACAAAAATCTTTCCCTTTTTGGACCTGATTTAATCCGGTTCTGGATACCAAAGCACAGTTCTGCTCATGCACGAAGTGTTACCGAAGTATATGACCAAATTCAGGAAGGTTCAACACAGAATTGGGGGAGCAGAGAATGAATTTCATAACCCTTGTTTTCACATGCCATTGTGTTCTGTGATTTCATTTGTTGTTTTTTCTGTTTTGGCTGAGGTGTAAAATCTCTTTACTGATTGTAATGTACCTAATACCTATTCAATTGTATCTATTGAAGCCTTAGATTACTGGACTGGGTCCCAACCCAATCACATGTACTTTCAATCCCCATACAGGCAATGAACACCAATGATATTTTATAGTCCGTACACATACTGCATGTGGTTTTTGATTTTTATTTCTTTTTTTTTCTCAAGTAACAATTTACTCTCTTAAATTTCATTGAACTCGTGTGTTATGTATTACTTAAGGATTTGAATATATTTGAATATTTAGTTTGTAGATTTTCGCCTTATTATATTCTACTTGACAATATTGTTAAATAGCCGTTGTAGACTGAGGTGGTATTACATCCATAACTTTTTTTTTAACCATATTCATGATTAATAATAATGTGTGGAGTCAGATAAAGTATTCAAATCATTCATGTAGCTGGATGTCTCTTTAGATTGAAGAGGTTCATTATCAATTCATTTTGTTGATCAAAGACCTTTTGATGATTGATACAAGGAATGACATTGATTTGATCAGTTGGTAGGTTGCCAAGGCATCAACTCTGGCTGAAAACGAATGTTTCAACTAGCTCTTTTTTCTTTGAGGTCTTGTTTGAAAATATATTGTGTCGAAATGTAGATTGTCCATGTTTAGGGAAGGAGAAAACAAGTTATTTTCTACTTTATCCATTTCCAAAAAATATATTGTTTTAATATTTCTTAAGATTGCCCTGAATATCAGGCCAAAATGAACAGTGAGATTGATGGGTCTCTGGAGTTGGGTAAATAGTGAGATGAGAGGTGAAGTAGTAGACTTTGCCGAATCGGGAAGGTCTGTAATGCTGCAGATGAACGATCTTTAAACTAAGGGACGAAGGTTGACTTTTTGCACTTCTGTATATAGTCAATGAACAGAGAAAAAACATGTATCATATTGAGATATTATTTTGAATAAAAAATTCTATAATTATAAGGAATTTTGTTAGGTTAATTTAAAACATCTAAACTGAAAGACCAGCTAAACAAATTTGCTTGCAAAAAGAAAAGAAAATCGCACCAGTTTCTCAGCCAATGCACTCAGAAAAAGCTATGTGTTTTTTGGCTTCTTTTGTCAGTGGCTTGTAGTTTGCCAGGAAATTCTCAAGGGGAGCATGCCCCCTTCACTCCCACTCCCCTTGTAGTTTTTATTTTATTTTCATTTACATAAAACAAATATCCTATATTGTCTATATTTCAAATGTTGGACCAGGCCCTTCATACTTGGACCTCTGGTACAATAACTACAATAAATGATATTAGAAACCATATAATATTTTAGTTGATTTGACTGCATGTAAAAGAACACAAATGTAAACAATCTATATAGGTAGATAAGGAAAATTCATATTTTTAATTTACTAAATAACATCGACATTTGGGGAAATGAGACTGCAGACAAGTCATCGATCACTTGTGATATAACATTTTACCAAGAAACTCCATGAGATCTCAAGAATAAGATGTAATGTAAATGCCAAACCACCCAAGAAATATTGTCTTATCACAGTAATATTAGTCATGTCAACATGGACTCACGGGACAGATACAGCTAATGCTACCAGGTAACTGTGCACTCAGCAGGCGAAGGCTCACCACCATACTAAATGAATAGGTCTCTTTCAAATGAATGTACCCGTCTTCAGTCAAGGTCAACTTATTTCAGACTCGAGGTCGCTGTATAAGTGCTATTGAACCAAAGCGTCACTTTCTCCAAACCAACCAGTGCTGCTCGGACAGATTTCACTGTCTCTCGGCTTCTTATTAAACCAAGGTCTCTCTTCCCTGCTGGGGGCACACAGGCTTGACTGCTTATTATGTGTAAGTGATCACTTACATTTTTTTTTTGCTTATAGTTGCTACAGAATAATGTACTACTCTGCTTTCAGATTTGTTTTATGCACAATTTATTGTTGCCATAAATGACTCTTGCTGTTATGAATTATAAAAAAAAAATGAATAAAACTAAAACTGATTTGCTCACGCAACTCATCTATGGTCTCCGTGTTTGTCTGTTAACTTTAGTCTTTGAAACATTACTTTACAGAGCATCCAAAACACATCAGAACATGTTCCAAAAAATAACGAGGCACTCTGACATCACATGAAAACAGACAGATTCTGCTTCAAACTCTAGTCTCATTGCCATCTAGTGGACAAATAATTGTCTTCACCCAAATAACACCAGTGAAATTGGACACCCATTTATCAAATAAAATAAAATGTTATTGGTCAAAAACACATGATTAGCAGATGTTAATGCGAGTGTAGTGAAACGCTTGTGCTTCTAGTTCCGACCATGCAGTAATATCTAACAAGTATTCTGCAATGGGATGTCTACTCAGCTAATCAAAAGTCTTGTAGATTAGTTGAGTCTGCTGTGCTGGAGCAAACATGCGGCTTGTGGCTGCCAAGTTGTGGATCATGGTTGGTGACTAGCACTGCTTTATGTTATCATACTGTACTGTCTGGTTCATCATGAGAATGGGACATGACGACAACAAAGAAACACAAATTATGATCTCAACAACAGTTCTGAATTATGGGCTCCCGAGTGCACTGCATCTAAGTGCTAGAAGTGCCATGTTCTGTTATAATCTCCACCCGGCACAGCCAGAAGAGGACTGCCCCCCCCCCCCCCCCCCCCCATAGCCTGGTTCCTCTCTAGGTTTCTTCCTAGGTTTTGGCCTTTCTAGGGAGTTTTCCCTAGCCACTGTGCTTCTTCAATTCAAGGCTGAATCACAACTAGTTGTGATTGGGAGTCCCATAGGGCGGTGCACAATTGGCCCAGCATTGTCTGTCATTGTCATTGTACTTAACTGACTTGCCTGGTTAAATAAAAACAATTATTGATTTCAAATCCTGCTGAAATGCACTCAAGAGTGTGTGGAAGACTTATGTAGAGCCTACATTGGGCAGGAACCAGCTTTGACTGACAATTAAACCTCCAACTAGGTGAAAAATCTGTCAATGTGCCCTTGAGCAAAGCACTTAACCCTAATTAATCCAGTATATTGCTCTGGATCAGAGTGTCTGCTAAATGATTCAAATGTAATAGTTAAACAATAAAGTGGCACTCCAGTGTTCTTTTCACCTCATTTAACACCTGATTTACTTAACAAAAGGCACATCTCAATAGCTGGTATGTCATGACATTGCACAAGTGGAGGAGGGGCAGAGCTTTCCTGTTTTGGATGGATTCCCATCAGACCAACTCATTGAATGCCCTACTTTTTTAAAAGTTTGTAGATATGTCTAAATAAACATTTGTGTGTACTTTACTGTATTTTTTTCTTGGGATATTACTTTTTTATAGTAAAACTTAAAAATAGTGGGAAAATGTCAGGACTGTTCACTATTTTGAAGTGAAATACTTGAAGGAACTATGACCCAAGGCAGTTAGCCTACTTTGAGTGTATGTAGAGCCTACTCTCATACCAGAGAGACAAATAGGACACAGATTCCGTCTCGAACCAGGGGATGGTGATGTCACTATCAGTAGGTTCCCTGGGGCATTGGGAACCTGTCTCTCTGGATTCTACACAGATGACTTACACTTCCTGTGTCAGAGAGCTTCAATGATGACAAGACACCTTTTGGGGGACATGATCGTTTTCTGTTCCATTGCTTCCATTATTTCACCTTTATTTAACCAGGTAGGCTAGTTGAGAACAAGTTCTCATTTACAACTGTGGCCTGGTCAAGATAAAGCAAAGCAGTGCGACACAAACAACAACACAGAGTTGCACACAGAATAAACAAACGTACAGTCAATAACACAATAGAAAAAAAAGTCTATATACAGTGTGTGCAAATGGCGGGAGGAGGTAAGGCAATAAATAGGCCATAGTAGCGAAGTAATTACAATTTAGCAAATTAACACTGGAGTGATAGATGTGCAGATCATGATGTGCAAGTAGAAATACTGGAGTGCAAAAGAGCAGAAAAGTAAATAAAAACAATATGGGGATGAGGTAGGTAGATTGGATGGGCTATATACAGATGGGCTGTGTACAGCTGCAGCGATCGGTTAGCTGCTCAGATAGCTGATGTTTAAAGTTAGTGAGAGAGATACAGTGCCTTGCGAAAGTATTCGGCCCCCTTGAACTTTGCGACCTTTTGCCACATTTCAGGCTTCAAACATAAAGATATAAAACTGTATTTTTTTGTGAAGAATCAACAACAAGTGGGACACAATCATGAAGTGGAACGACATTTATTGGATATTTCAAACTTTTTTAACAAATCAAAAACTGAAAAATTGGGCGTGCAAAATTATTCAGCCCCTTTACTTTCAGTGCAGCAAACTCTCTCCAGAAGTTCAGTGAGGATCTCTGAATGATCCAATGTTGACCTAAATGACTAATGATGATAAATACAATCCACCTGTGTGTAATCAAGTCTCCGTATAAATGCACCTGCACTGTCATAGTCTCAGAGGTCCGTTAAAAGCGCAGAGAGCATCATGAAGAACAAGGAACACACCAGGCAGGTCCGAGATACTGTTGTGAAGAAGTTTAAAGCCGGATTTGGATACAAAAAGATTTCCCAAGCTTTAAACATCCCAAGGAGCACTGTGCAAGCGATAATATTGAAATGGAAGGAGTATCAGACCACTGCAAATCTACCAAGACCTGGCCGTCCCTCTAAACTTTCAGCTCATACAAGGAGAAGACTGATCAGAGATGCAGCCAAGAGGCCCATGATCACTCTGGATGAACTGCAGAGATCTACAGCTGAGGTGGGAGACTATGTCCATAGGACAACAATCAGTCGTATATTGCACAAATCTGGCCTTTATGGAAGAGTGGCAAGAAGAAAGCCATTTCTTAAAGATATCCATAAAAAGTGTTGTTTAAAGTTTGCCACAAGCCACCTGGGAGACACACCAAACATGTGGAAGAAGGTGCTCTGGTCAGATGAAACCAAAATTGAACTTTTTGGCAACAATGCAAAACGTTATGTTTGGCGTAAAAGCAACACAGCTCATCACCATGAACACAACCTATCCCCACTGTCAAACATGGTGGTGGCAGCATCATGGTTTGGGCCTGCTTTTCTTCAGCAGGGACAGGGAAGATGGTTAAAATTGATGGGAAGATGGATGGAGCCAAATACAGGACCATTCTGGAAGAAAACCTGATGGAGTCTGCAAAAGACCTGAGACTGGGACGGAGATTTGTCTTCCAACAAGACAATGATCCAAAACATAAAGCAAAATCTACAATGGAATGGTTCAAAAATCAACATATCCAGGTGTTAGAATGGTCAAGTCAAAGTCCAGACCTGAATCCAATTGAGAATCTGTGGAAAGAACTGAAAACTGCTGTTCACAAATGCTCTCCATCCAACCTCACTGAGCTCGAGCTGTTTTGCAAGGAGGAATGGGGAAAAATTTCAGTCCCTCGATGTGCAAAAGTGATAGAAACATACCCCAAGCGACTTACAGCTGTAATCGCAGCAAAAGGTGGCCCTACAAAGTATTAATTTAAGGGGGCTGAATAATTTTGCACGCCCAATTTTTCAGTTTTTGATTTGTTAAAAAAGTTTTAAATATCCAATAAATGTCGTTCCACTTCATGATTGTGTCCCACTTGTTGTTGATTCTTCACAAAAAATACAGTTTTATATCTTTATGTTTGAAGCCTGAAATGTGGCAAAAGGTCGCAAAGTTCAAGGGGGCCGAATACTTTCGCAAGGCACTGTATAAGTCTCCAACTTCAGCAATTTTTGCAATTCGTTCCAGTCATTGGCAGCAGAGAACTGGAAGGAAAAGTGGCCAAAGGGGGTGTTGGCTTTGGGGATGATCAGTGAGATATACCTGCTGGAGCGCGTGCTACGGGTGGGTGTTGTTATCATGACCAGTGAGCTGAGATAAGGCGGAGCTTTACCTAGCAAAGACTTATAGATGACCTGGAGCCAGTGGGTCTGGCGAAAGAGTAAAGCCCTAGTTTATGGTGATGTTTGTTAAAAGTAATGGATGCCTTGAGAAAATGGCATATTTCATTCAGTCATAGATTTCATAAAGAATATGTCTATAATAAACATACTGTAGGCTCCAACCTACAGTACCAGTCAACATTTTGGACACACCCACTCATTCAAGGGTTGTTCTTTATTTATTTTTTAACATTTTTTTTTACATTGTAGAATAATAGTGAAGACATCAAAACTATGAAATAACACATATGGAATCATGTAGTAACCCAAAAAGTGTTAAACAAATCCAAATATATTTTATATTTGAGATTCTTCAAAGTAGCCACCCTTTGCCTTGATGACAGCTTTGCACAATCTTGGCATTCTCTCAACCAGCTTCATGAGGTAGTCACCTCATGATTACCTCATGTTCCCAAAAATCATTCAAATCGATTTTCCCCCTGTCGTAGCCCCCAGAGTTTCCATTTTTTTTTAATGTACTGAAGTCGGAAGTTGGAGATTTCCAAGTTCCTTATTGTTTTGAATGCGGCACCACTTGTCTTGAAAGCACCAAGACACAAGTTTTTTCATCCGCTTTCAATGGGCAACATTCAGTTGAATATTAATAGCCTTTGCTTTACTGTAATATTACTAAAGCTAGGCCTATAAATTATAAGCCTCCTGATATCAACCTCATCATATAAGATAAGTATTGTGGGGACATTCCCTGGACAACACACTTCAAGGCGTCTTGTAACAGTAATTTGTTACAAAGAGCACGGGTCACCTGACTGACACAAGAGTGAGTGACTAATATTTGTATTGAGTAACGTTTTGGGTGACTGCCCCTTTACGAAAACGGAAGTAAGCCTTGGCTCGTGACGTTAGTTGCCTTGCGCCGAGAAACAGTGGGCAGGAAACGACAGGCAGAGAAAGACTTGTTCACGCGTTCCGACACCATGGCACAGTACAAATAACCGAAAATGTGCTCCACGTTATATTACTAATGTTCGGGAACGGCCACAGTCTTCGGCTTCTTAGCAAGACGTTTGGAGACGTTCCTCGAAAGCTTTTCCGCCGAGGGATTTGACAAGTCCCACCCGTGAAAGGTGTCTGCGGTCTAAACACATCGGGGCGGACCGCGGGTGGGAAGAGGATTCGTAGAGAAGGGCTGTCTGCTTTCTGGAGCCATGAGGGAGTATAAAGTGGTTGTGTTGGGCTCGGGCGGCGTGGGTAAATCAGCATTGACGGTCCAGTTTGTGACGGGATCCTTCATTGAGAAATACGACCCCACAATAGAGGATTTCTACCGAAAGGAGATCGAGGTGGACTCGTCGCCCTCTGTTCTGGAGATACTGGACACGGCCGGGACCGAACAGTTCGCCTCCATGCGAGACCTGTACATCAAAAACGGGCAGGGGTTTATTTTGGTCTACAGTCTGGTCAACCAGCAGAGCTTCCAAGACATCAAGGCATTGAGGGATCAAATCATCCGAGTGAAAAGATACGAAAGAGTGCCAATGGTATTGGTTGGAAACAAGGTGGACTTGGAAGGCGAGAGGGAGGTCTCTTCCGGGGAAGGCAAGGCGCTGGCTCAGGAGTGGAATTGCCCGTTTATGGAAACTTCTGCAAAAAATAAAGGCTTGGTCGACGAACTGTTCGCAGAAATCGTGAGACAGATGAACTATTATTCTTTACCCAGCGGTGGAGATCGCTGTTGTTCTTGCGTGCTTCTCTAAGAAAACATGTTTCGTGCAGCTGTGAGTGTTTCATCTATGTGAAAACCATCAAACAAGCCCTATTTTGATAACTTGTTAACAAAATGATACGGTCTCTTTTTTTTTGTGATTAGGCGGTGGTCAATATAGAAAGCTGCCCACTGTTGTATTATCGCACACACCATCGAGGATGACAACATTCGATATTGATATAGCCTAAAAAGTCTTTACATGACAAAGTACTTGAATGTTTAAGTTTTTAGTTAAATATCAAACAGCTTTGTATTTGACACTTCTCTGGAAACGTGCCTCGATGGGAATGTCTTATTGTGAAACCTAAGAGAGACACTGTTGCTTTGTTTTGCTATGATAATGTTATGTGGGGATTGATTACTGTTGAGTTGTACTTTTTCACGTCTTCTGGGCAGGAGAGATGGATTGATTGAAGGACTCCCCCCTCTGCTGAACAGGGAGGGTCTGCTTTCTGTGGATTCTGCTGGGCTCAAGGAACATTTGCCCCCCCAAACAAAAATAATAATTGGGAACTCCCAGCAAAAGCTCTTTTTTTTTTGGTTCAGTGTCAAATAAACCCCATATGCCAGTCAGTAAACCTGCACTGTTCACTGGAATTAGCTTAAACCTGAGCATCCTGTTCAAATAAGACTAAACATAACAAATAGCTTGAACATCAAGCTGTGGTACATTACCTGGTGAAAAAAAAGCCTACTCAAGACATGGGGCGTATTCATTACGCAGATTCTGTTGCAAAACGGAAGAAAACGGGGGTGACCTTGCTTACATTTGGTTCTTGAACGGTTTCCATAATGAATACGCCCCTGGAATGTGGTGGTTTGTGGTTTTTCTTTGGGACTGGTGATGATGTTGGATTGAATACAAAACTTGCACTTCCCTTGCCAGTGTCACTCTTTACACAAACAAGGACCGTACAGATGTTACTGACATGACATGGAGAATACGCATGACTGGACCCCATGTCAAGTGCCTTCCTGAGAATTACACTTGTCTCCATGTGCCAACCAAGGAGCCCTCTAATCACAACAGGACTTTACAGTTTCAGTTTGATTTCAGTTGGGCTCATTGTGTTACTTTTTGTATTTTTCAGAGAGGAAGTTGAGGTGTAGACCCCCCCCCCCCCACACACACACACACTGGTACTAATTCACAGAGAATATGAACCCAAGCAGATTTATGCTGTGGGGTTCAGAGAAAAGTAAGCCATGTTTGTGTTTTAATTTTACATTTTTATGATTACTTTCTGAAATGTGAAATCCTGATTCAATTGTAATTTTGACCTCAAGTCTATTACTACCCACCTGTCTGGTTTGGAGGACTTTTCAATACAAAAGGCATTTTCTGCAATGTTTTGGTGTGTGCTCTTCATTCTGTTGGTGTGATTGCGTGGGTGTGGGCTCTTCATTCTGTTGGTGTGAATGCGTGGGTGTGGGCTCTTCATTCTGTTGGTGTGATTGCGTGGGTGTGGGCTCTTCATTCTGTTGGTGTGATTGCGTGGGTGTGTGCTCTTCATTCTGTTGGTGTGATTGCGTGGGTGTGGGCTCTTCATTCTGTTGGTGTGATTGCGTGGGTGTGTGCTCTTCATTCTGTTGGTGTGATTGCGTGGGTGTGTGCTCTTCATTCTGTTGGTGTGATTGCGTGGGTGTGTGCTCTTCATTCTGTTGGTGTGATTGCGTGGGTGTGTGCTCTTCATTCTGTTGGTGTGATTGCGTGGGTGTGGGCTCTTCATTCTGTTGGTGTGATTGCGTGGGTGTGGGCTCTTCATTCTGTTGGTGTGATTGCGTGGGTGTGTGCTCTTCATTCTGTTGGTGTGATTGCGTGGGTGTGTGCTCTTCATTCTGTTGGTGTGATTGCGTGGGTGTGGGCTCTTCTTTCTGTTGGTGTGATTGCGTGGGTTTGGGCTCTTCATTCTGTTGGTGTGATTGCGTGGGTGTGTGCCCTTCATTCTGTTGGTGTGGGTGTGTGCTCTTCATTCTGTTGGTGTGATTGCGTGGGTGTGGGCTCTTCATTCCGTTGGTGTGATTGCGTGGGTGTGGGCTCTTCATTCCGTTGGTGTGATTGCGTGGGTGTGTGCTCTATACTTGAATGTGTAGTCGTTGGCTTATTAAGGCTGTAGGTCCTGTGTGGCTCAGTTGGTAGAGCATGGTGCTTACAACACCAGGGTTGTGGGTTTGATTCCCATGAGGGCCCAGTATGAAAAATAGTATTAAAATGTATGCATTCTTTACTATAAGTTGCTCTGGATAAATTACTAAAATGTGCAGGCCTAGTACATCTATTGGCCTTACTGTTGCATCATATGTCAGGCCCAGGCCTGGCTCCTATTGGACCTCTGGTTTTTCAGGCCCTCTACAAACATCAACCAGGAACCCTATCTCACACATGTTGATCTCTTTACACCGTTCTGAAACGTGTTCCTGTTTGCTTTGTCAATGGTTGAACATGAACACACCTTTTCTGTGATGTAGTCGAGCAACACTGAAGGGCACCAGTTTAGAAGGGTTTTTTGGTCCCTCCAGCTGTTAGAGTAGAGGGCATGCTGGGTACACTGGGTATAGTTGACGAGTGCTGCTTCCTGTCACATGGTTTCTGGATATAGGCTGTCAGAAGGGGACAGAGGGGGCTTTCTGTGTCTTCAGCCAAGCCCAATCAGCAGACAGACAGATGTTTGTAACCATGTGTGAGAGAGAGATGGAGTGGCATGAGTACTGGAAACAACCAGCAGACGGTGAAAATTAGATGTCATGGGGTGTTTGAATGAAGCAGAGAGAGGGTGAAATTAGATGTGTTGGGGTGTTTGAATGAAGCAGGGAGAGGGTGGAATTAGATGTGTTGGGGTGTTTGAATGAAGCAGAGAGAGGGTGGAATTAGATGTGTTGGGGTGTTTGAATGAAGCAGAGAGAGGGTGGAATTAGAGGTGTTGGGGTGTTTGAATGAAGCAGAGAGAGGGTGGAAATAGATGTGCTGGGGTGTTTGAATGAAGCAGAGAGAGGGTGGAAATAGATGTGTTGGGGTGTTTGAATTAAGCAGAGAGAGGGTGGAATTAGATGTGTTGGGGTGTTTGAATGAAGCAGAGAGAGGGTGGAATTAGATGTGTTAGGGTGTTTGAATGAAGCAGAGAGAGGGTGGAATTAGATGTGTTAGGGTGTTTGAATGAAGCAGAGAGAGGGTGAAATTAGATGTGTTGGGGTGTTTGAATGAGGCAGCAGACAGGGGGAAAATGATGTGTTGGGGTGTTGTGTTTGAAAAAGCAGAGAAAGATGGCTTCTCTTGGAAGGGCCGAGCCCGAGTCTGTTTGGGGCTGGTATGTATGTCCATAAAATGACCAGTCACAGCTTTATAATGGGAAGACATTCCATACATCATGGTAAATGTGGCGGGGGAAGGGAGAGGAAGTAAACTTCGCTGTGGTGGAATGGACGAGGAAGAATTGAATGACAGTATCCTGCACACTACCAGGGAGATTCCAGTGTGTGCGTGTGCACACCTTATGGATGTTGAGGTGTGTGTGTGTGTATTAATGTCAGTAAGCGTGTGTGTGTGGGAGAGGGCGAGACGGAGGGAGAGGGCGAGAGAGCGAATGACAGAGGTGTGAGGGCAGGAAAGAACATTATCCCAATATCTATTCTTTACAAGACTGTTCCACCAGGTGGCAGGTAGCCTAGTGGTTAGAGCGTTGGGTCAGTAACCGATCGGTTGCAAGATCAGCTCCCTGAGCTGACAAGGTAAAAATCTGTCGTTCTGCCCCTGAACAAGGCAGTTAACCCACAGTTCCTAGGCTGTCATTGAAAGTAAGAATTTGTTCTTAACTGACTTGCCTGGTTAAATAAAAATAGGTTGAACAGCAGCTAACGTGGTTTACTTCCCTTCTGCCTTGAGGGTTCTAGTCATCATCACAGAGGTTCTGCTTCCTTGGTGAACTCAGTGACCCTTGACAGTCAGACTAACGCACTGTGACGTGCCCTACGTCTACCAATGCAACCTTAATGCTCTCTGTTCACAAGGCTTGCTTTTTCAGAGAAATCACACAAAGATAAGGTTCCAGTTTTAAAATGGAGGATGTTTGAGGCTGTCTGGGACCATATTGTTAGGCCTAGTCATTCACTTAAAGGACCAATCAGCAGTTGAGACTACAACAAAGTGGACACCCCACCTCTGTTTTGGTAAAAAGCTGAGGGATGGGATAGGAGAATTGTAGCTAAAACTCTCAATTTCATAGAAAGAGCTTTGGATACAAGGACTGACCATCCCAAATGATAGTTTTAACCATGTTTTGAGGATGTAGTGTGTTTGTTTAAAACAAGCTTATATTTTGGGTTCTGACGAAGTGTGACAGTTGAACTAAGCTTTTTCCAGAATCAATGGGTATAAATCATTGATTTATTAGTCCAGAAATGGATGTAGCGACTGTAGATTAGCCCTTTTAATGGGGTAGGATACGTAATACAATTTTCAATAGAATCAATCAGAAACCTTTCTTACCATTCCTGAAATGAAATGGATATGTCGCCCAAACAAAGGCAACGGCAGTATGAGTGTACCGTCACCTACGTATGTTATGATTAGATTGGAAGAAGCTTCTGGTAATACCTCAGAATATGGAGCTCATTGATAGCTATAAAGCTTTGTGTTTCTGATTCTTTGTCCAGTCAGTGCAGAATCTGTGTGTGAGATCTGTGTGAGACATCATGATTTATGCAAAACCTTTGAAGAATACAGTGAATTGTACAGCTCAAATTAATATTCACCACAGAGAATCTCTAGGGAAACCAGGTCTGGTTTAGTATACAATAGTCGGACCTGGGGATCCCTGAGGAGGGAGGGAGAGGGAGGGAGACACAGACAGGCAGACAGACAGGCAGACAGAGAGACACAGACAGACAGACAGATACATTTCGGAGAAATAGTTACTGTATGCAGAGTAAGTGTTGTCTAAATGGTTTAGTTGTTGCTGTGAACAGATGTACGATCAGCTGGATCAATCCATTGAAACAGTGATACTATGTTTAACTCTGTGGGGAAACTTGTCACGGTCGTCATGACGAGGAGACCAAGGCGCAGCGTGATTGGAACACATTCTTCTTTTATTTAACGAAGAACACTAAACAAACTAACAAAACGCTATAAACAACTAGTGCTGACATGCAACTACACATAGACAATAGCCCACAAAACCAAAGTTGCAACCTAAATCGGATCCCCAATCAGAGACAACAATAAACAGCTGTCTCTGATTGGGAACCAATTCAGGCCACCATAGACCTACATATACCTAGACATACTAAAACCCCATAGATATAGAAAAACTCCTAGACAAGACTAAAAACACACATACCACCCTCGTCACACCCTGACCTAACCAAAATAATAAAGAAAACAAAGATAACTAAGGTCAGGGTGTGACAAAACTGGTTTGGCCATATAGATCTTACTGTGTGTATGCAGACAGTACATTCATGCATCTTTGTATGTTTTTGTGCGTTTGCAAGCCATGACTAAACGGGATGCATGTGTGTGTATAATACTGTGACGTGGTCCTGTATAGGTAAGGTGGGATCCCTTTGAGGAATGATGATGGATCCTAGAAGGGTGAAATACAATGGCGGTTTGCTTATTGACAGGTACACTGTAATAATCAGTTCCAACTGCTCACACACACTGTAATACTTAGCCTGGCCAGGTGGAGAGGCCATTAGGCCAAACATCTCTCAGGTACACAGCCTGACCCATAAGGTGATCTCACGTAAGGTTGGAGATGCTTTAGCCATGGGGTAACCATGGTAACCTTTTGTCCTTCATCCTTTAGCCTTGGTCGTGTACATTAGGGCAAAATACAACCAAAAATGTTTTAAAACGTTTTGCAAAGGGAGGTTTTCTTATTGGACAGGAACAGGTCCCTCCCCGTTTGTCTGTTTTCTTCTGTTTGGTGCCTAATGAGCAGGACCCTGGCCCTGCATCATATTGTCTTAGTGTGCTGGTGTGTCGCAACAGTTCCTCTTTGAGGGAAGTTGTCACAGTCTCACTTCTGCAGTGAAGGGAATCAATCAGTGCCACAGTGTGATCCGTGAGATATAGAGCTATATCTTTTACTCTTCACTTACCCTCAAAGTGAACGTGAAAGTAGGGATATTTTGAGAGTTGAAGTCAACCCTTACAGATACACATTGTCTCTACACAGTGTGTTGAATCCAAAGTGAAAGCTCACTCTGTTTTGGAAGATGGAACATGTTGAAATGACTATTCAAAACAAAACACAGGAAGGAGGGGTGATGTCCTTGTTGGCTTGCGGTACATCAGATGTCTCACTGACCCCTGACCCTTTGTAATCTCATTTGGGGCCGAGAGACCAGCCGATCGTATGACACTAACTTCGTTGCCATGGTTATTTATCTCCACTCAGTATGTAGTTCTACTGTTCAGTCAGCCGGGCCTGTGAGTGAGAGAGCGATTAGCAGAAAGATCCTGATATTTTCCCACCGAGGACATCCATGCTGTCATTGGCTCTATTAATGTAGTAGTTAAGTGAACCCCGAACCCTCCCTCAGCCCCCCCCCATCCCAAATACAACCCCCGAACCCCTCCCTCAGCCTCTCCCCCAACCCAAATACAACCCCTGAACCCCTCCCTCAGCCTCTCCCCCAACCCAAATACAACCCCCAACCCCTCCCTCAGCCCCCCCCATCCCAAATACAACTCCTGAACCCTCCCCCACCCCCCCCCCATCCCAAATACAACCCCCGAACCCCTCCCTCAGCCTCTCCCCCAACCCAAATACAACCCCTGAACCCCTCCCTCAGCCTCTCCCCCAACCCAAATACAACCCCCAACCCCTCCCTCAGCCCCCCCCATCCCAAATACAACTCCTGAACCCTCCCCCACCCCCCCCCATCCCAAATACAACCCCCGAACCCCTCCCTCAGCCTCTCCCCCAACCCAAATACAACCCCCAACCCCTCCCTCAGCCCCCCATCTCTAATTACAACCCCCAACCCCTCCCTCAGCTTCTCCCCCATCCCCAAGTACCCCCCTGTTGCTTCCCAGATACCCCAGAGTTATTAAGCATCTAAACCATATGGACACAGAGAGATTATTACCCCCAACATAAACAACACATACGTCCATACAGGAGGAGGCTGGTGGGAGGAGCTATAGGTGGAAGGGCTCGTTGTAATGTCTGGAATGGAGTTCATGGAACGGAGGCAAACACATCAAACGTATAAAACCATGTTTGACTCACTCCATATATTCCAGACAGTACAATGAGCCTGTCCTCCTTCAGCTCCTCTTACACACACACACACACACACACACACACACACACATACCCCCCCCCCCATCCCTAGCCTCAGGGACCCCTTCCTCCCTCCCTTTCCCCCTCAGTACCCTCTGTCAGGGTTGTGGGGTGAGGGCAGGAGGACAGTATTGAGGACAGTATTGAGATTCAGCGCCCATGTTGTCACCACTACACTAAACTGACTTCTACCATACAACCTTAATGGACACGAGACACATTCTTCTCAGTGTTCTCGGCATGAAAAATATTCTGCATCTTGTAGAATAACCACAATGAATGTGCACTCAACAACAAGACCAAGAGAATAGAATACTCATGAATACACTTGTTAATGCAGAAAACTCCTCTATTATTAAAGCCAAAGAGACAAATCTACCTTTAGAATGCATTGTGCCGATTCTTTGAGAAATAAGTTACTGCTCTGACGACCCTCCACCAGTGTGTTCCATCCACGCCGGCCCTCACAGGGGCTTGAGAGTGAACATATGTGTGGGCCTGCTCACTCAGCACAGCCCTGTCTCCCCATGACCTTTCAGAGGAATTAACAAATGAATACTTGATATCTCCAATGTAGGATATTATGTGGTAGAGTGGAAGGGGGGGGGGGGGGGTTGTGTTTGGATCATCATGTTACACAAATGATCTGGGGAGGGGGGGGGGGGTTGTGTTTGGATCATCCTGTTACACAGTGATCTGGGGAGGGGGGGGTTGTGTTTGAATCATTCTGTTACACAGTGATCTGGGGAGGGGGGGGGGGTTGTGTTTGGATCATCCTGTTACACAGTGATCTGGGGAGGGGGGGGGGTTGTGTTTGAATCATTCTGTTACACAGTGATCTGGGGAGGGGGGGGGGATTGTGTTTGGATCATCCTGTTACACAGTGATCTGGGGAGGGGGGCGGGGTTATGTTTGGATCATCCTGTTATACAGTGATCTGGGGAAGGGGGGGGGGTTGTGTTTGAATCATTCTGTTACACAGTGATCTGGGGAGGGGGGGGGGGTGTGTTTGGATCATCATGTTACACAGTGATCTGGGGAGGGGGGGGGGGGGTTGTGTTTGGATCATCCTGTTACACAGTAATCTGGGGAGGGGGTGGGGTTATGTTTGGATCATCCTGTTATACAGTGATCTGGGGAGGGGGGGAGGGGGTTGTGTTTGAATCATTCTGTTACACAGTGATCTGGGGAGGGGGGGGGGGGTTGTGTTTGGATCATCATGTTACACAGTGATCTGGGGAGAGGGGGGGGTTGTGTTTGGATCATCCTGTTACACAGTGATCTGGGGAGGGGGGGGGGGTTGTGTTTGAATCATTCTGTTACACAGTGATCTGGGGAGGGGGGGGGGTTGTGTTTGGATCATCATGTTACACAGTGATCTGGGGAGGGGGGGGGGGGTTGTGTTTGGATCATCCTGTTACACAGTGATCTGGGGAGGGGAGGGGGTTGTGTTTGGATCATCCTGTTACACAGTGATCTGGGGAGGGGGGGGGGGGTTGTGTTTGGATCATCCTGTTACACAGTGACTAGATCTATTTACTACAGGTCCTATTGGATCACAGGAGGCTGCTGGAACGGAGCATATGGAATGGCATCAGACACCTGGAAACCATGCGTTTGATTCCATTCCACAGACTCCGCTCCAGTCATTACCACACGCCCCTTCTCCCTAATTAAGTTGCCTCCAGCCTCCTGTGTATAGCCTATTGTAGTCATGTTTACTGTGTCGGATATCAACCTCTGAAGAGACAGACTTGATAAGATAACCTGTATTATTTGTACATTGGTCTCTATTTATCTCGGGTGTGGTTTGTTTTGTCCAATCAGCTGTCATAAGGAAATAACCTTGACAAGTGCCTTCTTTATAAGTGTGTCATAAACAAGATACACGTTCACCAAAGCCCCGTTTATACCTTCCGCTAACATGCATCCTTCATCCTGAACTTGTCCCGATCTTGTCCGTTTACACTTATAAGATCTAATCAAAGCCAGATCAGAGTCTTTTTAATCGTCTACACCTGTCTAAAAATGTGGGCAAAATCAGAATGTGGAGAAGATCAGGACAAAGAACGCATGTTAGTACCAGGTATAAACGTGGCTCAAGAAGCTAATACCTGAATAACATTGATTACTACGTGGAATGACAAACCAGGGGTATGTGAAAGCAATATGACTGACACGTGATCATAACAATAATACACTTTATTTGCATAGTATTTCTCGTACAACACATTGTAGCCCAAAGGGTTTTACAGTTAGCGTAGCGTTGTGTAATAAAAAGTGTAGCTGGCTAATTTCAACACCACTCTGGATAAATATATACAGTTAAGGTTTTTATTAGGAGACAAACGGATTAAATCAGCAAGTTTCTTATAAAATATATTACACAAGAATGAGCTTAATATGTACACCTGTATTACCACTCTAAATATTCACAACTTTAATAGTGTTCATATATGATCACCACATTGATTAACAAATATGCCCTAAACATTGGTTTTAGAACTACCTTACTGGGAACAATTACATGACTGGAAATCAACCAATGAGCTTCCTTCTCCTCACAGACGGAAGAGCAAATGACCAATGAATGTGCTGTGGTTATTGCTATTGTCAAAGATCCATGTATTGGCGCAAAGTTGCATGTAAACATGCTCTCCTACATTCAGCTGCAGCGAGATGCCATTGGTTGCGGTCTCATATCGGTTTCCAGAGACGTGGTTGTACACAGTAATCATCTGTTCTCCGTTGTTCATCAGTCGAAGCCCCATGGGTCTGGAAGAACTGTTGTGACCTGAGAAGCTGAAGTAGTAGACTCCCCTGACCGGTGCTGTGAAGATTCCTATAGGAAGGGGACAGGTCAATAAAAAAGGTTAAACTCTCATTTTACCCGGTAAGTTGACTGAGAACACATTCTCATTTACAGCAACAACCTGGGGTATAGATACTGGGGATGAATGAGCCAATTGGAAGCTGGGGATGATTAGGTGGCCGTAATGGTTTGAGAGCCAGATTGGGAATTTAACCAGGACACCGGGGTTAACACCCCAACTCTTATGATAAGAACCATGGGATCTTTAGTGACCACAGAGAGTCAGGACACCCGTTCAACGTCTAATCCGAAAGACGGCACCCTACACAGGGCAATGTCCCCAATCACTGCCTTGGTATCTTTTTGGGGGGACCAGAGGAAAGAGCATCTCCTACTGGTCCAGGACCAGCCCTGATCAGCTTCAGAGGGAAGCCAGCAGTGGGATGCAGGTTGGTATGCTGCTGACAACTCAAACAACCTATCTTATACATGTAACTGAAAACACTTTGGTCTGTACTGCTTCAGTCAGTTGAGTGCATAATGATACCCGTCTTCTTTTACTGTGAGGAATGATAATGAACTGTTATGACTTCTTATTAAAATAGGAACTATTGATTAAGTGAAGAGCGTGTGAGAGTGAGTCTAGAGAGTTAGAGGCCTACCTGTTGATGGGTTGTAAGCACTTCCAATGTTTGTGTAGACATTCTTGTAGATCAGAGTGATTTCAGTGTTGAAGGGGCCAATGTGGCCCACATTGCTGATGGAAGCTGCAAAAGCCACCTGTCTACCTATAATATATCCATGATAACACTGGGTTAAAGTCCATGTTCAGGTGGGATCTATACATCAATTCCTCATCACTTATTTAGTTGTTACAGAATTATCTAATGCTAGTTGAAAAGCTTACGTCGATTTATATAAGAAAAACTGCAATCATACTCAGCAAATGTGCTGCTAGTTTACAGTCATCTGAGTTTGAATAAATGTATTTTGCTCAGGTCTCAGTCCTCTCTATATACCCTGCCCGTCCTAACAACTGCCATAAGGAAATAACTTGACTGCTTCAAAATAGTGTCATAAACAATATACACGTTCACCAAGAAACTAATACCTGAATAGCAATGATTAACTTAAAGTTGGCACGTGAAAACATCAATAATATGGTGGCAATAAGTCTCCTCCTCTTGTGGTTTGTTTTGATCAGGTCTCAGTTCTCTCTCTCTCTCTCTCAATATATATCCAACTCCCAAGGAAATAACCTTGAAAAATGCATGCTTTAAAAAAGTATAATGAACCCGTTTTACAGTAATAGGCTAGACAAGATGCATGTTCAACAACAAGTGAATACAGTGAAGGTGAACAGAAGAAAACAATGGATAACTGATAAGTGATAAGGGATAACTGATAACAATGGATAAGCGATAAGGGATAACTGATAACAATGGATAACTGATAAGTGATACGGGATAACTGATAACAATGGATAAGTGATAAGGGATACCTGATAACAATGGATAACTGATAAGTGATACGGGATAATGGATAACAATGGATAACTGATAAGGGATAACTGATAACAATGGCTAACTGATAAGTGATAAGGGATAACTGATAACAATGAATGACTGATAAGTGATAAGGGATAACTGATAACAATGGATGACTGATAAGTGATAAGGGATAACCGATAACAATGGTTAATTGATAAGTGATACGGGATAACTGGTAACAATGGATAACTGATAAGTGATAAGGGATAACTGATAACTGATAACAATGGATAAGGGATAAGGGATAACTGATAACAATGGATAACTGATAAGTGATAAGGGATAACTGATAACAATGGATGACTGATAAGTGATAAGGGATAACTGATAACAATGGATAACTGATAAGTGATACGGGATAACTGATAACAATGGATAAGTGATAAGGGATACCTGATAACTGATAACAATGGATAACTGATAAGTGATAAGGGATAACTGATAACAATGGATAGGTGATAACTGACAACAAGGAATAAGTGATAAGGGATAACTGATACATGATAAGGGATAACTGATAAGTGATAACAAAGGATACGTGATAAGGGATAACTGATAACAAGCACTTAACCCTGACATGTGATGTTATTGACATTAGAAAGTCATATTTTTACGGCGTGCTATTACAGTTTCTCTCAATTGCTTGAGCACATTTTGTCCAAACAGAATTCACAATAAAAAATACATATAATTTGCAAAATGCATTGACTCTCGAAACGTTAAATAAATGACACAAAATCAACTACCTCCATCAAAACATACAACTTATCTAATGAAAAGTGATTTCAATCAGTTGTTACACAACGCCCCAATAAATACTATCAACATACTCTAACATGGTTAACTCTCTTTTATATGTCTGGCCCATTTGTTGATACTATGATTATAGAATGACCATAAAAGGCAAGTAAACATATTATCACAGCATGGGCTGGATTCTTTTGTCCTAAAATCATTTTACCAAAGATGACCAATGCAGAAAGATTGTCAATATCCAGAAACAATATCCAGAAACAATATCCAAAATATTCCATTTGAACTGAGAGCTGAACTATCTTCCCCTATGGGCCCCTCTACTTCTCCTCTGTCTTTGTCTTCGACCTCTTCCTTGGTCCATTCTTGCAAACAGCAACTCAGAGGAGACCTCTTTTTAGCATGAATAAGGAATGATTGCTGATTGAACAATTGTGCAAAGAAGTGTTGCACACGTGCAGAAGAGGTCCACATTGGTGGAAGTGAGTTGTATCAGCTGTGACCAGATGTTTTCATTTTGTTTGTCAAAACTCAACTGAGTTTCACTTCTTTTGTTAAGACTTGTGTTTGCTGTTTTTCAAAAACGTGCTAAGCATTTGCATTGTGTGTGAAAGCAATGAGACATGACTTACAGTTTAACAAAAAAGAATTATGTTGTGCTCATGAGGTTAAGATGGAGATCAAGTGGAACCCATTTTCATTACAAGTGTCTTAGAAAATGTAATTACCAGGGGGAAAGTATTTAACGTGACTCATCTCCCATTTTTGTGTCCAATATTTGTATCTGTACTAATTCAATACTGATTCTGCATGTTGAGTTCAACAATGCCTGATTTACACTACCGGGCCACATCAAGCCAAACCGTACCAATCCGAGCCGAACTGGGCAGGCCTGCTTACGCATCCACCAGACTGGCACCATGCTGGAGAGGACAACGTGAAAAGAAAACACCAGAACCAACCCAGTACAGTTAGGTCCTGTTGTGTGAATCAGGCACAAGACACTATCCATGCAAGTCTTCTGACATGGCCCAGTCTGAGAGATTTAGTCTCAGATAACAGATTTAGTAGCAGGAAGTCACCCTTTCCTACTTCCTCTCTGTGTTTTTACACAGGATGTGGTTGGTGTAACCAGTGGAGGGCAAATGTGAATGTTTTCAATGATTCATTCTTTCACTTCTTCCTTGTATCATTGCTCAATAATGTACAAAAACCCATTTGTGCCACATGCACTGACCCTAATGAACAAAATGAAGGACGACATTAAGGGCATGGGGATGGACTCACTCATTCTGGAAATGTGCAATAGTGAAATGTAACTAACTGTGTAAAATAATGATGCAATCATGGATATTAAAATGAGTGTGTTATAACATTATGTACAACACTCAGGGAACTCAGACATTAAGGTGATGTATATTAACATTATGTACAACACTCAGGGAACTCAGACATTAAGGGGATGTGTAATAACATTATGTACAACACTCAGGGACCTCAGACATTAAGGGGATGTATAATAACATTATGTACAACACTCAGGGACCTCAGACATTAAGGGGATGTGTAATAACATTATGTACAACACTCAGGGACCTCAGGCATTAAGGGGATGTATATTAACATTATGTACAACACTCAGGGACCTCAGACATTAAGGGGATGTATATTAACATTATGTACAACACTCAGGGAACTCAGACATTAAGGGGATGTGTAATAACATTATGTACAACACTCAGGGAACTCAGACATTAAGGGGATGTATATTAACATTATGTACAACACTCAGGGACCTCAGACATTAAGGGGATGTATATTAACATTATGTACAACACTCAGGGACCTCAGACATTAAGGGGATGTGTAATAACATTATGTACAACACTCAGGGACCTCAGACATTAAGGGGATGTATAATAACATTATGTTACAACACTCAGGGACCTCAGACATTAAGGGGATGTATATTAACATTATGTATAACACTCAGGGACCTCAGACATTAAGGGGATGTGTAATTGTGTAATATTGAGTATTTGTGGGGGGGGGGGGGGGGGGTAAGAGTCCTGAAACTGTCATACTGTCATTCTAGCTTTGTTTTTTGATGTTTGACCCATGTCTCTCACCGTGTCGCGCTGCATCTTATTGTACCTAAAGCAAATACCTGTAAAAATCAGACAATAATAAATATCTCATCTATCTAATGTGACATGGCTAGATTGGATCTGGTATTTGAAGCCTTTTCCAGACATGAGAATTGCACTGGTTTGCTGGACCATCTGCCATAAACAAAAGGGGGACAGCATGATGAAAACGCTTTACACGAGGGTTAAAATCCTGTTCCCTAGTGATGATCCTGACCTTTACGTATAGCTTTAGTAAAGCAGACATGGTCGAGCCTCAGACCCTGATTAGCTCTGACCCTATTTCGATGTTTCTTTCAAATGCATTTAGACCTCTTTAGTTCCTAATGTGTTTCTTACAGACAGGATGGAGAGAGAGGGGCAGAAAGATAGTACCAGGGAGAGACAGAGGGAAGGGGAGAGAGAGACAAAGAGAGAGAGATATAGGGAGTCAAAGAGATGAGAGAGAGACAGAAACAGAGAGAGAGACAGAGAGGGAAACAAAGACAGAGAGAGTGAGAGACAGAGAGAGAGAGAGAGAGAGAGAGAGAAAGAAAGAAAGAAAGAAAGAAAGAAAGAAAGAAAGAAAGAACGAAAGAAAGAAAGAAAGGAAGAAAGAAAGAAAGAAAGAGATGGAGAGAGAAGGAGAGAGAGACAGAGACAGAGAGATACACAGAGAGAGCAAAAGAGAAAGATGGCGAGAGAGAGAATAGTGGAAGTTAATAGTGTGATTTCTGCCTTCCTCTGGGTGCCTGCAGCAGTATGATTGTGTGGAGGAGTGGGTGAGTCACTCTGGTCCCAGTGTGTGCAGTGCTGCGCAGGTCGCACATCCAGAACCTGAAATAGACTAGAGCGCTCTGTGTCTATACCTCTAACTCTAGTCTGTGCTGAGTGGGAGGACTCGCTAAACACGCAGACACAGAACATCGCTCTGCTCCCACACACAAAAGACCTCTCTGATGAGGATAGGCTACCCGTCCTGTTGGGGGAGGACGCAGAGAGCTGTGAGTTGGCAGCACACTACATTGCTGCCTGCCATAAGATGAGGGACAGTGTCTGACAGACCAATCAACCTGGAAGAAAAAGAAACGCACACCTATTAAGGCGAGGTGCTGAGTAGAAAACTAGAAAATAAAGGAGAGCTCCACACTCTAGGAGCTCAGATGCAAAAATGTAATGTCCAACGTTTCGACAGACAAGCTGTCTTCATCAGGCTTAAATAACTTTGTTTTACCCACATCATTACCACAAGGACAAGTTATAAGATAAATAACTTTGTTTTACCCACATCATTACCACAAGGACAAGTTATAAGATAAATAACTGCCTTAGTGGAGCACGTAATAACACCTTGGACTGGTATCTGTTTCCCTGTTTGAGGGTGTTTGAAGGATCTACATTTATGAGTGCCATTGCAATGAGCACAGCCATTACACTTGCAGTTTCCATCCAGTAGGGGTGCAAAGGCTACCCTGGGGTGGCAGGGTAGCCTAGTGGTTAGAGCGTTGGACTAGTAACCGGAAGGTTGCAAGTTCAAGCTGACAAGGTACAAATCTGTCGTTCTGCCCCTGAACAGGCAGTTAACCCACTGTTCCTAGGCCGTCATTGAAAATAAGAATTTGTTCTTAACTGACTTGCCTGGTTAAATAAAGATAAAAATACACATTGTTCAGCAATATCTTGGGGTGGTAAATCAGAGTGTACCAATTGGTCTCTGAGATTTCTGCCCTGTGAGAATATGACCAAACACATTGTTTTTTGCAAATTCTTTTGATTGGACAGAATTGGCTGTAGGGCAAACTATTTTTCAAGGGAAGTGGGTGCCAACTGTCAGCCCTCAACAAACTGTTACGATCAGTAGGCTTCCTGTAAAGATCAGTGTATAGAACATTATCTTCACACAAGATCAAGGAAACTGATTTGACGTGTATCAGATTGCATAGTAAATCTCAGATGTTCAGAACAGGAGTGAAGAAAAGCATAAAAAGCCTGGAGCTGTTTTGCATCACCCCTCCATAGAACAAAAATATCATCAATATACCGTTTCCAAATAATGATGTGAGGCAAGAAAACATTTTGGAGAGGATTTAAAATATAATGTTTCTCCATGTAAGATACAAATTAGCACAGTTAGGAGCCATGGCAGTACCCATCGTCTGAATAAAGAAATCATTTAGAAACATGAAGTAGTTGTGTACGAGTACTATTTCAGCCAGTGTCGTAGTGCATGCACTGGAAGGTAGTTCATTAGGGTCACGTTGCAGAAGAAAATGTTCCATTGCTTCAACACCGCCCTCTTGTGGAATATTTGTGTATAACAACTCAACATCGAAAGTCACAAACAAGGTATTCTCAGGGAGAGGATCAAGAGATTCAATGATAGAGATCATACTGCTGGTGTCCTTTACAAAGGAGGGGAGCTGTTCTGAGATCATACTGCTGGTGTCCTTTACAAAGGAGGGGAGCTGTTCTGAGATCATACTGCTGGTGTCCTTTAGGAGGGGAGCTGTTCTGAGATCATACTGCTGGTGTCCTTTACAAAGGAGGGGAGCTGTTCTGAGGTCATACTGCTGGTGTCCTTTACAAAGGAGGGGAGCTGTTCTGAGATCATACTGCTGGTGTCCTTTACAAAGGAGGGGAGCTGTTCTGAGATCATACTGCTGGTGTCCTTTACAAAGGAGGGGAGCTGTTCTGAGATCATACTGCTGGTGTCCTTTACAAAGGAGGGGAGCTGTTCTGAGATCATACTGCTGGTGTCCTTTACAAAGGAGGGGAGCTGTTCTGAGGTCATACTGCTGGTGTCCTTTACAAAGGAGGGGAGCTGTTCTGAGATCATACTGCTGGTGTCCTTTACAAAGGAGGGGAGCTGTTCTGAGATCATACTGCTGGTGTCCTTTAGGAGGGGAGCTGTTCTGAGATCATACTGCTGGTGTCCTTTACAAAGGAGGGGAGCTGTTCTGAGGTCATACTGCTGGTGTCCTTTACAAAGGAGGGGAGCTGTTCTGAGATCATACTGCTGGTGTCCTTTACAAAGGAGGGGAGCTGTTCTGAGGTCATACTGCTGGTGTCCTTTACAAAGGAGGGGAGCTGTTCTGAGATCATATTGCTGGTGTCCTTTACAAAGGAGGGGAGCTGTTCTGAGGTCATACTGCTGGTGTCCTTTACAAAGGAGGGGAGCTGTTCTGAGATCATATTGCTGGTGTCCTTTACAAAGGAGGGGAGCTGTTCTGAGATCATACTGCTGGTGTCCTTTAGGAGGGGAGCTGTTCTGAGATCATACTGCTGGTGTCCTTTACAAAGGAGGGGAGCTGTTCTGAGGTCATACTGCTGGTGTCCTTTACAAAGGAGGGGAGCTGTTCTGAGATCATACTGCTGGTGTCCTTTACAAAGGAGGGGAGCTGTTCTGAGGTCATACTGCTGGTGTCCTTTACAAAGGAGGGGAGCTGTTCTGAGATCATATTGCTGGTGTCCTTTACAAAGGAGGGGAGCTGTTCTGAGATCATACTGCTGGTGTCCTTTAGTAGGGGAGCTGTTCTGAGATCATACTGCTGGTGTCCCTTAGGAGGGGAGCTGTTCTGAGATCATACTGCTGGTGTCCTTTACAAAGGAGGGGAGCTGTTCTGAGATCATACTGCTGGTGTCCTTTAGGAGGGGAGCTGTTCTGAGGTCATACTGCTGGTGTCCTTCAGGAGGGGAGCTGTTCTGAGATCATACTGCTGGTGTCCTTTACAAAGGAGGGGAGCTGTTCTGCAAGTGGTCTAATAAAAAAGTCAACAAAAGTCGATAGAGGAGCCGCAACTGCATCAATGCCCTCTACAATAGGGACTGTTACTGTATCAATGCCCTCTACAATAGGGGCTGTTACTGCATCAATGCCCTCTACAATAGGGGCTGTTACTGTATCAATGCCAGCTACAATAGGGACTGTTACTGTATGCCCACTACAATAGGGGCTGTTACTGCATCAATGCCAGCTACAATAGGGGCTGTTACTGCATCAATGGCCTCTACAATAGGGGCTGTTACTGCAACAATGCCCTCTACAATAGGGACTGTTACTGCATCAATGCCCACTACAATAGGAACTGTTACTGCAACAATGCCCTCTACAATAGGGACTGTTACTGCAACAATGCCCTCTACAATAGGGTCCGTTCCTGCATCAATGCCCTCTACAATAGGGGCTGTTACTGCATCAATGCCCTCTACAATAGGGGCTGTTACTGCATCAATGCCCTCTACAATAGGAGCTGTTACTGCATCAATGCCCTCTACAATAGGGACTGTTACTGCATCAATGCCCTCTACAATAGGGGCCGTTACTGCATCAATGCCCTCTACAATAGGGGCTGTTACTGCATCAATGCCAGCTACAATAGGGACTGTTACTGCATCAATGCCCACTACAATATGGGCCGTTACTGCATCAATGCCCTCTACAATAGGAGCTGTTACTGCATCAATGCCCTCTACAATAGGGGCCGTTACTGCATCAATACCCACTACAATAGGGGCTGTTACTGCATCAATGCCCACTACAATAGGGACTGTTACTGCATCAATGCCCTCTACAATAGCGGCTGTTACTGCATCAATGCCCTCTACAATAGGAGCTGTTACTGCATCAATGCCCACTACAATAGGGGCTGTTACTGCATCAATGCCCTCTACAATAGGAACTGTTACTGTATCAATGCCCCCTACAATAGGGGCTGTTACTGCATCAATGCCCTCTACAATAGGAACTGTTACTGTATCAATGCCCACTACAATAGGAACTGTTACTGTATCAATGCCCCCTACAATAGGAACTGTTACTGTATCAATGCCCCCTACAATAGGGGCTGTTACTGTATCAATGCCCACTACAATAGGGACTGTTACTGTATCAATGCCCACTACAATAGGAACTGTTACTGTATCAATGCCCCCTACAATAGGAACTGTTACTGCAACAATGCCCCCTACAATAGGAACTGTTACTGTATCAATGCCCTCTACAATAGGAACTGTTACTGTATCAATGCCCACTACAATAGGAACTGTTACTGCATCAATGCCCCCTACAATAGGAACTGTTACTGTATCAATGCCCCCTACAATAGGGACTGTTACTGTATCAATGCCCCCTACAATAGGAACTGTTACTGTATCAATGCCCCCTACAATAGGGCGCCCTGGAGGTTGTGTAACATTCTTGTGTGATTTTGGCAAAGTATAGAAAGTGGCAATTTTAGGGTGTTGAATAGCCAAAAAGTCATGTTCTTTTTTTGGTTATCTGACTAGAACTTAAATACCCATCTAGGACAGTAAAGATAGTATTCTGAAATTGGGAAGTGGGGTCACTTCTGAGTTTCTTGTAAAAGGTGTTGTCAAGCAGCTGTCTATGACACGCATGTACATAAACTGTCCTATCCATGAGTACAACTTACCCGCCCTTATCAGCAGGACGAATAAGGACTGACGTATCGGATTGTACAACCGACCCGCCCTTATCAGCAGGACGAATAAGGACTGACGTATCGGATTGTACCACCGACCCGCCCTTATCAGCAGGACGAATAAGGACTGACGTATCGGATTGTACCACCGACCCGCCCTTACCAGCAGGACGAGTAAGGACTGACGTATCGGATTGTACCACCGACCCGCCCTTATCAGCAGGACGAATAAGGACTGACGTTTCGGATTGTAAATCAAGCAAAGCCTGGTAAATTATGGAAAGATTTGGACTCCTGTTTGTTCTTAAGGAGATGAACAACATCTTTTTCAACAAGTCTGCAATATGTCTCGATAGAGTGATTGTGATTGGCTGGAGGTATAAAATAACTCTTGCTTCTAAAAAGAGTCGGAGTATGTGCAGGAGAGCAACCTACTGGTTCAATAGAAACATCAGGCTTAGGGGAGCTAAAGTATTCCCTTGAACTGATGTTTCTAAACAACTTAAACATGTCTACCGATAAGAGCTCTCACTGTACAAGACACGGAAATCTAACATACTGTATGCCCAAGTGTGTAAAGTCATTTGGAGCCATAAGGCTGATTTCAATATCCAACATGATGGAAAAGCCTGCTATTCATTTCACTATCATTACAACTGTCTATATTTGACCTTCTACTGTCTGCTATAACATTTACCGTCCTGCATATTTGCTATCGTTTTTCAGTTGGGTTTACAGCCACCAATCTACTGAAACCATTTGTCACACTTGACTGACCATTCATACTTCTGGAGAGTTTATCATCTGAATGTTTACACATAGTTAGATTTTATGTTATGTTAATTTTAAGAGTTTTCAAACGGAATAGTAAAATGACACTATCACCTATTCTCTCCTCTGTGGCGGTTTTCTGTTGGATTTAAATGTTTAACAATATGCATCTATAAGAGTTACAATGTCATGTTTCTAGCTCAATGTAATGATGTGATGTTTATTACTGAATGATAAAAAATAAAATAAAATGTAATGATGTGATGTTTATTACTGAATGATAAACAAATAAAATAAAATGTAATGATGTGATGTTTATTACTGAATGATAAACAAATAAAATAAAATGTAATGATGTGATGTTTATTACTGAATGATAAAAAATAAAATAAAATGTAATGATGTGATGTTTATTACTGAATGATAAACAAATAAAATAAAATGTAATGATGTGATGTTTATTACTGAATGATAAAAAATAAAATAAAATGTAATGATGTGATGTTTATTACTGAATGATAAAAAATAAAATAAAATGTAATGATGTGATGTTTATTACTGAATGATAAACAAATAAAATAAAATGTAATGATGTGATGTTTATTACTGAATGATAAAAAATAAAATAAAATGTAATGATGTGATGTTTATTACTGAATGATAAACAAATAAAATAAAATGTAATGATGTGATGTTTATTACTGAATGATAAACAAATAAAATAAAATGTAATGATGTGATGTTTATTACTGAATGATAAACAAATAAAATAAAATGTAATGATGTGATGTTTATTACTGAATGATAAAAAATAAAATAAAATGTAATGATGTGATGTTTATTACTGAATGATAAACAAATAAAATAAAATGTAATGATGTGATGTTTATTACTGAATGATAAACAAATAAAATAAAATGTAATGATGTGATGTTTATTACTGAATGATAAACAAATAAAATAAAATGTAATGATGTGATGTTTATTACTGAATGATAAAAAATAAAATAAAATGTAATGATGTGATGTTTATTACTGAATGATAAACAAATAAAATAAAATATAATGATGTGATGTTTATTACTGAATGATAAACAAATAAAATAAAATATACAAAAGAGGTAGAAAAGCACGTTGAATAACCTATTTAATAAAAATGAGTTTAAAAACAAAAAATGAATCAAAGAAGACTAGATATGATGCAACCAACTGGGGATCTCATGAGAGAGAACCTAAAGCAGTTTCATCTATAGAGGGATCTCATGAGAGAGAACCTAAAGCAGGTTCATCTATAGAGGGGTCTCATGAGAGAGAACCTAAAGCAGGTTCATCTATAGAGGGGTCTCATGAGAGAGAACCTAAAGCAGGTTCATCTATAGAGGGGTCTCATGAGAGAGAACCTAAAGCAGTTTCATCTATAGAGGGGTCTCATGAGAGAGAACCTAAAGCAGTTTCATCTATAGAGGGGTCTCATGAGAGAGAACCTAAAGCAGGTTCATCTATAGAGGGGTCTCATGAGAGAGAACCTAAAGCAGGTTCATCTATAGAGGGATCTCATGAGAGAGAACCTAAAGCAGTTTCATCTATAGAGGGATCTCATGAGAGAGAACCTAAAGCAGGTTCATCTATAGAGGGATCTCATGAGAGAGAACCTAAAGCAGTTTCATCTATAGAGGGATCTCATGAGAGAGAACCTAAAGCAGTTTCATCTATAGAGGGATCTCATGAGAGAGAACCTAAAGCAGGTTCATCTATAGAGGGATCTCATGAGAGAGAACCTAAAGCAGTTTCATCTATAGAGGGATCTCATGAGAGAGAACCTAAAGCAGGTTCATCTATAGAGGGATCTCATGAGAGAGAACCTAAAGCAGGTTCATCTATAGAGGGATCTCATGAGAGAGAACCTAAAGCAGTTTCATCTATAGAGGGATCTCATGAGAGAGAACCTAAAGCAGGTTCATCTATAGAGGGATCTCATGAGAGAGAACCTAAAGCAGTTTCATCTATAGAGGGATCTCATGAGAGAGAACCTAAAGCAGTTTCATCTATAGAGGGATCTCATGAGAGAGAACCTAAAGCAGGTTCATCTATAGAGGGATCTCATGAGAGAGAACCTAAAGCAGTTTCATCTATAGAGGGATCTCATGAGAGAGAACCTAAAGCAGGTTCATCTATAGAGGGATCTCATGAGAGAGAACCTAAAGCAGTTTCATCTATAGAGGGATCTCATGAGAGAGAACCTAAAGCAGGTTCATCTATAGAGGGATCTCATGAGAGAGAACCTAAAGCAGTTTCATCTATAGAGGGGTCTCATGAGAGAGAACCTAAAGCAGTTTCATCTATAGAGGGATCTCATGAGAGAGAACCTAAAGCAGTTTCATCTATAGAGGGATCTCATGAGAGAGAACCTAAAGCAGTTTCATCTATAGAGGGGTCTCATGAGAGAGAACCTAAAGCAGTTTCATCTATAGAGGGATCTCATGAGAGAGAACCTAAAGCAGGTTCATCTATAGAGGGGTCTCATGAGAGAGAACCTAAAGCAGGTTCATCTATAGAGGGATCTCATGAGAGAGAACCTAAAGCAGTTTCATCTTTAGAGGGATCTCATGAGAGAGAACCTAAAGCAGTTTCATCTATAGAGGGGTCTCATGAGAGAGAACCTAAAGCAGTTTCATCTATAGAGGGATCTCATGAGAGAGAACCTAAAGCAGTTTCATCTATAGAGGGGTCTCATGAGAGAGAACCTAAAGCAGGTTCATCTATAGAGGGATCTCATGAGAGAGAACCTAAAGCAGCTTCATCTATAGAGGGGTCTCATGAGAGAGAACCTAAAGCAGTTTCATCTATAGAGGGATCTCATGAGAGAGAACCTAAAGCAGGTTCATCTATAGAGGGGTCTCATGAGAGAGAACCTAAAGCAGGTTCATCTATAGAGGGGTCTCATGAGAGAGAACCTAAAGCAGTTTCATCTATAGAGGGGTCTCATGAGAGAGAACCTAAAGCAGGTTCATCTATAGAGGGATCTCATGAGAGAGAACCTAAAGCAGTTTCATCTATAGAGGGATCTCATGAGAGAGAACCTAAAGCAGGTTCATCTATAGAGGGGTCTCATGAGAGAGAACCTAAAGCAGTTTCATCTATAGAGGGATCTCATGAGAGAGAACCTAAAGCAGGTTCATCTATAGAGGGATCTCATGAGAGAGAACCTAAAGCAGTTTCATCTATAGAGGGATCTCATGAGAGAGAACCTAAAGCAGGTTCATCTATAGAGGCGTCTCAACTGACAGTAGTGAGATAAAACATGGAATTCTAAAACAAAATATGATAAATATTGTTGTTTAGTGCACCAGCCATAATAGTTTAGGGACGGCACATATCCTGAAATATTTTATCATGTAAGAATTGCAGCCAAAGAAAGAGTGATTTTTCTGCCGCTTGGGTAAGAGTGGAGTAGTTCGATCACAATAATTAATAAATTAATTAAATGTTTCCACATTTCAGAATCTAAAGCAACAAAATTAAGTGAAAACATACTTTATCACCTCACTAGACATTTTGGTTTTATGAGTGGTAAACAATTTTAAATATGAGTATATATCTAAACATACAGTATCGTTCTTTGAGTTTTGCCCTTCTCTAAAAAAAGTATTGGATTATAGAACTATGATCATTTTTCAAGTGTAGATTTTGTTGCAAGGCCTTGTCTGAACATCAGTGAAGTCTCCCAGATGGACCACAGATTACTATATCATACTGTATGTAGGTGATATTGTTAAACACCTATCCAAGCGTTGTGAGATCTGTCATGCGTCTGCAATGTAGTCAGCCTGGAACTCAGACATTAACAGTACTGTAATGTTTCTCATTTGCATACATATGCACACTGTGGGTATTAAGCCAATCAGCTGTAACTTCTGGGGAGGAGTCAGGTAATCTCATCAGTTCCTCTGTGTTCTTGACTCTAGAGTGAAATGTGTAACAATTTAATCTGGACAGTATGTGAAGGATCAATATCACAACATCAATGTCCAATAGAGTTATAGAGTGTTGATGAACAGAACACAAAGTAACATATGTTATTGTTCTGTTTACTGACAACCTGTGTATGATAGTGGTTATAGATAGTGTACATATATAGTGTATATAAATAGTGTATATAGATAGTGTATATAGATAGTGTATATAGAGTCTGATTCTGTTTCAGCTCTTCACTTGGACTATGAAGGTTAACACCAGGAACTGATACACTAAACCACACTGGACCCTGAACATATTCACTCATCTATTTAAATAAAACCTCAAACTAAAAGGTTTTTCAAAGATGTCATGGCTTCCTCTTCAGTCCACAGTAGAATGTAATGGTGTATCCCCAATTATGGCATGGAAGGTTCTGTGTTCGTTAAAGTGTCTGATTTGAATAAATGTTAGTTAAATGTCTATACAAGGGCTTTGTTCAGTCATTTATCACCTTGCTAGTAATTAATCATCATATGTCTGTTGAGTTTTACTGCTGCAAGTGTTTAATAATGTTATCAGGACATGTTCAATTCTCCGTTCAGATGTCTAATAATTCTCATTTGGATACGCACACTGTGGATATCAACTCTCATCTCATTGGTCTGCTCAATTTGCCATTAGACCAATCAGCTGTGACCTCTTAGAATGAGAAAAGTATGTTTTGTATCTGCCCTGTCTTCCCACCTCCTTGATTTCATGACAAACCTGTCTACTACAGTATATTACTGTATGAATATGCTCTAACATCTATCAACCAGAAATACAACAATATATCTCTGTCTGTTAGAAAATATGTATATATGCCGTGTCTTGATGAACGTGTATTGTAATGTGTTCATTAGGCCTAATGTTGAAATATGAGTCAAACCTGCATTTCTGTCTGTACTGTAAAGACACTATTCTAACCTGAGATCAGCACTCTTAACTTTAATATTTTCACAAATCTCTTGCCCACACGACCCCGTACACGCTGTCTGCCATCTGCCCGGTACAGTTGAAACTGGGATTCATCTGTGAAGAGCATAGTTCTCCAGCATGTCGGTGGCCATTGAAGGTGAGTAATTTCCCACTGAAGTCGGTTATGACGCCGAACTGCAGTCAGGTCAAGAGCCAGGTGGAGATGATGCTCAGGCCGATGAGCTTCCCTGACATGGTTTGCAGGCCGATGAGCTTCCCTGACATGGTTTGCAGGCAGATGAGCTTCCCTGACATGGTTTGCAGGCAGATGAGCTTCCCTGACATGGTTTGCAGGCAGATGAGCTTCCCTGAGATGGTTTGCAGGCAGATGAGCTTCCCTGGGATGGTTTGCAGGCAGATGAGCTTCCCTGGGATGATTTGCAGGCAGATGAGCTTCCCTGAGACAGTTTCTGACAGTTTGTGCCGAAATTCTTCGGGTTGTGCAAACCCACAGTTTCATCAGCTTTCCGGGTGGCTGGTCTCAGACAATCCCACAGGTGAAGAAGCCAAATGTGGAGGTTCTGGGCTGGCGTGGTTACACGTGGTCTGCAGTTGTGAGGTCGGTTGCCAAATTCTCTAAAAGGACATTGGAGGTGGCTTATGGTAAAGAAATTAACATTCAGTTCTCTGGCAACAGCTCTGGTGGACATTTCTGCAGTCAGCATGCCAACTGCACACTCCCTCAAAACTTGAGACATCTGGGGCATTGTGTTATGTGACAAAACTGTACATTTTAGAGTGGCCTTTTATTGTCCCCAGCACAAGGTGCACCTGTGTAATGATCATGCTGTGAAATCAGCTTCTTAATATGCCTGTCAGGTGGATGGATTTTTATGGCAAAGGAGAAATGCTCACTAAAAGGGATGTAAACAAATTTGTGAAAAAGTTTGAGAGAAATAAGCTTTTTGTGCGCATGGAACATTTCTGGGATCTTTTATTTCAGCTCATGAAACATGGGACCGACACTTTACCAACCTCCACCTGCACCATCATGTCTCTCTCCACCTGGGCCTCCACCTGCACCATCATGTCTCTCTCCACCTGGGCCTCCACCTGCACCATCATGTCTCTCTCCACCTGGGCCTCCACCTGCACCATCATGTCTCTCTCCACCTGGGCCTCCACCTGCACCATCATGTCTCGCTCCACCTGGGCCTCCACCTGCACCATCATGTCTCTCTCCCCCTGCACCTCCACCTGCACCATCATGTCTCTCTCCCCCTGCACCTCCACCTGCACCATCATGTCTCTCTCCACCTGGGCCTCCACCTGCACCATCATGTCTCTCTCCCCCTGGGCCTCCACCTGCACCATCATGTCTCTCTCCCCCTGCACCTCCACCTGCACCATCATGTCTCTCTCCCCCTGCACCTCCACCTGCACCATCATGTCTCTCTCCCCCTGCACCTCCACCTGCACCATCATGTATCTCTCCACCTGGGCCTCCACCTGCACCATCATGTCTCTCTCCCCCTGCACCTCCACCTGCACCATCATGTCTCTCTCCCCCTGCACCTCCACCTGCACCATCATGTCTCTCTCCCCCTGCACCTCCACCTGCACCATCATGTCTCTCTCCCCCTGCACCTCCACCTGCACCATCATGTCTCTCTCCCCCTGCACCTCCACCTGCACCATCATGTATCTCTCCACCTGGGCCTCCACCTGCACCATCATGTCTCTCTCCCCCTGCACCTCCACCTGCACCATCATGTATCTCTCCACCTGGGCCTAATATCAGAACCTATTCAAAGCAGCTGATAAGTTGTTCACGTGTTACAATTGTTCAGGTCAGAGCAGGTGGAGCGAGGCTGAGGCTCTATTGTCACGGGTCTGGTCAGAACAGTATTTAAAAGGTCACCTCTCCCAGCTTCAATAGGCTCTGACCATCACAGGGAAGACCCTTCACTCTCACCTCTCAACAGGGAAGACCCTTCACTCTCACCTCTCAACAGGGAAGACCCTTCACTCTCACCTCTCAACAGGGAAGACCCTTCACTCTCACCTCTCAACAGGGAAGACCCTTCACTGTCACCTCTCAACAGGGAAGACCCTTCACTCTCACCTCTCAACAGGAAGACCCTTCACGGTCACCTCTCAACTCAACGTCCACTTGTCTTACTCTCTGGAGGTAAGTCAAACTTCATGACTTATCAGAGGAGGCAAAGGTATTTTCATCAATCTGTCTTAACTGCTGACCAGGTAACAAATACCTGTGTATTTAAGTATTTGCATTTTAAATAATTATTTTCTGTGTGTTTGAGTTTTTTCAAATAATGTGGCTGAATTCAACTACTTCAATTTGAAGATAATTTAAAGTGTTTTCAAATAATTCCCTATAAATATTTGGCTATTTGAAACTTACATTACATATAGGGCCTCCTGAGTGGTGCAGAGGTCTAAAGCACTGCATCGCAGTGCTAAAGGAGTCAATACAGATCCGGGTTCAATCCCAGGCTGTGTCGCAGCTGGCCATGACCAGGAGACCCATGGGGCAGCGCACAAGAGGGTTTGGCTGCCTGGGATTTCTTGTGGCAGGCAGGGCGCATGCACCATGACTTCCTTTTAGAGTGGCCTTTTATTGTTCCCAGCACAAGGTGCACCTGTGTAATGATCAATCTGTTTAATCAGCTTCTTGATATGCCACCCCTGTCAGGTGGATGGATTATCTTGACAAAGGAGAAATGCTCACTAACAGGGACGTAAACACATTTGTGCACAAAATTTTAGAGAAAAATGCTGTTTGTGCTAATGGAGAATTTCTGTTATCTTTTTTTCAGCTCATGAAACATGGGACTAATACTTTACATGTGGCGTTTATATTTTTGTTCAGTGTAGTTAAGTGTTGCAAAAATGGTTGAGGCAATGTTAGCAGCTGGTGCTTGTGGAGTTGCTCGGGAGCTGAGTTCAAGGCAACTAGTTGAGCGTTACATTCAAGTCTGGTCCTTTCTTCTGAATTTTTGTTTATCCTTTAACGCCAGGGGTGTCAAACTCATTCCTTGTGTCTGCAGGTTTTTTGTTTTTCCTTTCAATTAAGCTCAAGGCAACCAGGTGAGGGGAGTGACTTGCTAATTAGTAACCTTAATTCATAAATCAAGTACAAGGGAGGAGCGAAAACCGTGGCATTAGTTTGACACCTGCTTAACGCCATGAAATGTCAACCTGAGAAGAGGACAGGGAGTAGGGACCAACAATGGTCACCGACTTGACAAAAGATCCGCTTGAACGTTCCCAGTGTGTCCCTCTTTGGAACTGCGAAAGCAAGCTGCCCTTTCGGTGGTGAAAAGTTGACCCCATTTTGGACATACTGCATGCAATTAGTATTTGGCTGATTGGGTTGTGGAATTGAGAGGAGGAGGAGGAGGAGGAGGAAGAAAAGACGGAGTAGCAGGATCGGGGAATGTCCGTTCGAGTGTAGAGCAACTTTCCCCGATAGAATGGAGTCTGAGGGATCTGAGGAGAGTGAGGAAGAGGCAAAAGGGAAAGTAAAAAGAGCCTGAGCCTTGCACCGATGTGCATGATGAAGATGAGTCTGGTCCGGTAGGGGTGAGATTTTAGGAGAGGGTGAACCCCATCCATATGTTTTTTCAGAGTGGGTGGAAACAGAGTTTGGTGCAGTTGAATAGGTGAAGGTAACCCGAGGTGGTCTTGTGATGTTTGTTTGTGTTTTCTTCCGCCCAGAGTGAGCAACTTGGGTCAAGAGTGATGTCTTGCTTTGCCCTTAAGAGCAGGAACCATTGAAAGGAGTGATTTCTGGGGTAGCGTTAAGTCTAGAGCAGGAGCAATTAAAGTTGAAGATTCCTGGTGTTTGTGACACCCACCTTTTGATGCGACACAGATCTGGTGGGGAGCGTGGTGAAACAGGAGTTCTTTTGAGTTCGAGGTTTTACCTGATAATTCATATATCCTAACATGACTTTATCCTGTTAGAGCTTTTGTGCCGAATCCACTGAGGCTTTTCCGGTGTCATATTTATTGTCGCAGCTGTTTATAGGAGGGAGATTCCAAGATGTGGGAAGTGTGCAGGAGGCTTGGGACAGAGGAATGTCTAGTTTTGGTGGAAAAAGTTGTGTGCGTGTGAAATGTAGGAGCTCCCATGTAGGAGCTCCCATGTTGCTGGGGATCTTAGAGTCCGGTGTTGAGGTGGCCAGGGTCGAGGTGAGGTGGCCAGGGTCAGAAAGGTGCAGAGTTTTTGTAAGATGAGACAGTAAAGAAAGTAAAGGAGGATGGGTCAAGGGTGAGGGATCCTGTGAGTAGTAGATTTGTGCCAGCACAGAGGGATAGGCCAACGAGTGATATGCTTAAGTAAGGTTGGTTTCATAAAAATGGTCACAGAAAATAGATGTTGTGGTGGCAGCCGCAGGGAAGAACTTAGGGGTACAACATTTGACTTCAGAAGAGTTACAGCATGTGTTGAGTGGTAGTGTCTCGTCTTCTCAGGTCGTTTGCCTGGGGTAGGATCAGACAGGGTTAAAGTAGTGGAATGTGGTGGGGGGGGGGGGGGTTTAATGAGTGTAGGGTTACAGAGTATAATGGATTTACACTCCAGTCCAGTTGGTGACGGTAGTGCACCTTGTGATTGCCAACCGCCATTTAAAAAGCAGAAGGAGAAGAAGACGAAGAAGAGAGAGCAGTTGGATTTAGACCGAGGGTTCATGGTCACACAGGAGTGGGGTTATGGCTAATGCCTTGTTAGTCACCCTGTCAAAAGCCAGACAAGGTGCATACAAAAAGACATGCTCCTTGGCTGCAGTATGTTGACCTCACTGGGGGGTCACAGACGTTGTCGTGCATCACTCGATTGTAGAAACAAAGTAGATGAGTGTTTACAACCAACCTGGAATACACCAACAAATGTGACTCAAAGATGTGTGTTTATTTGGTGGGTTAGTAAGAAAGACTGACACCACTATAATAATGTGCTGTTGGAAATGTCTGGGATTACAGCACTACAACCCTTTATCAAGTGTGGATTTTGCTGCAAGGACTATTCTCTGAACATCAGTGTAGACCCCCAGATGGATGACAGGGGAGGGGGGGGGGACCACCTTCTACTCCCCACATCCAGGCTCTGTGTTGATATCAACTCTCATCTCATTGGTTGTGTCTCATGGGTTTTATAAAAATTCAGCTGTGACCTCTGGTGAGGAGCTCTGTGTTTTTGACCTTAACGTGATGTAGGACAGAGTGACTTGTGACCCCTAAGTGACTTGTGACTTGTGACCCCTAAGTGACTTGTCTTATCAACTGTTTGCAGTAATGTCCTCAGTGTTGTATTAGGAATTAAGCATTCTCTGTGTTGATCTTGCCAACCCTCACTGTCACACCTCTGAGAAGAAGAGGCGCTGTAGGTCTGATATGTGATTGAAAGTTAACTTTACATTAATACTATTGGTTAACAATTAAGATGCTTTTAAAAGGGTCTTAGGTTCTTTCTCTTGTGTTCCTGACTTGATGTGGTGAGATACCTACAGTCTCTCTCTTTCTCTCCCATGAGCTATGGGCCATGACACAATATATGGTTTCTTTCTCCCTCAATTCAATTCAATTTAAGGACCTTATTGGCATGGGAAACATATGTTAACATTGCCAAAGCAAGTGAAGTAGATAATAAACAAAAGTTAAATAAAAAATAAAATGTACAATAAACATTACAGTCACAGAAGTTCCAAAATAATAAATACATTTCAAATGTCATATTATGTGTATATATACAGTGTTGTAACAATGTGCAAATAGTTAAAGTACAAAAGGGAAAATAAATAAGCAGTGCTTGTATACAGCTGGTGCACGATATCTAAGGAAGTCTCAAGCTATTGCTCCCCTGAGGTAGAGTTTCTCATTATATGCTCATCTGTATTCTTTGTAGCTGTTTACATACCACCACAGTCAGAGGTTGGCACTAAGACAGCATTGAATGAGCTGTATTCCACCATAAGCAAACAAGAAAACGCTCATCCAGAGGCTGCGCTCCTAGTAGCCAGGGACTTTAATGCAGGGAAACTTAAATTAGTTTTACCAAATTTCTATCAGCATGTTAAACGTGTAACCAGAGGGAAAAGAACTCTGGACCACCTATACTCCACACACAGAGACGCGTACAAAGCTCTCCCTCGCCCTCCATTTGCCAAATCTGACCATAATTCCATCCTCCTGATTCCTGCTTACAAGCTAAAATTAAAGCAGGAAGCACCAGAGACTCAGTATATAAAAAAGTGGTCAGATGAAGCAGATGCTACAGGACTGTTTTGCAGCACTGACTGGAATATGTTTTGGGATTCCTCCAATGGCATTGAGGAGTACACCACATCTATCAATGGCTTCATCAATAAGTGCATCGATGACGTCGTCCCCACAATGACCGTACTTACATACCCCAACCAGAAGCCATGGATTACAGGCAACATTTGCACTGAGCTAAAGGGTAGAGCTGCCGCTTTCAAGGAGAGGGACTCTAACCCTGAAGCTCATAAGAAATCCTGCTATGCCCTCGGACAAACCATCAAACAGGCAAAGCGTCAATACAGGACTAAGATCGAGTCGTACTACACCGGCTCTGACGCTCGTCGCAAAAGGAACACCGATGTGAGAATGCTATTCATTGACTACAGCTCAGCGTTCAACACCATAGTGCCCTCAAAGCTCATCAATAAGCTAAGGACCCTGGGACTAAACACCTCCCTCTGCAACTGGATCCTGGACTTCCTGAGGGGCTGCCCCCAGGTGGTAAGGGTAGGTAACAACACATTTGCCACGCTGATCCTCAACACAGGGGCCCCTCAGGGGTGCATACTCAGCCCCCTCCTGTGCTCCCTGATCACTCATGACTGCACGGCCAGGCATGGCTCCAACACCATCATTCAATTTGCCGATGACACAACAGTGGTAGGTCTGATCACTGACTACAACGAGACAGCCTATAGGGAGGAGGTCAGAGACCTGGCCGTGTGGTGTCAGGACAACAACCTCTCCCTCAACATGATCAAGACAAAGGAGATGATTGTGGACTACAAGAAAAAGAGGACCGAGCACGCCCCCATTCTCATCGACGGGGCTCTAGTGGAGCAGGTTGAGAGTTTCAAGTTCCTTGGTGTCCACATCACCAACAAACTAACATGGTCCAAGCACAACAAGAAGAGGGCATGACAAACCTATTCCCCCTCAGGAGACTGAAAATGTTTGGCATGGGCCCTCAGATCCTCAAAAGGTTCTAAAGCTGCACCATCGAGAGCATCCTGACTGGTTGCATCACTGCCTGGTATGGCAACTGCTCGGCCTCCGACCGCGTGACACTACAGAGCGTAGTGCGAACGGCCCAGTACATCACTGGGGCCAAGCTTCCTGCCATCCAGGACCTCTATACCAGACAGTGTCAGAGGAAGGCCCTAAAAATGGTCAAGGACTCCAGCCACCCCAGGTCATAGACTGTTCTCTCTGCTACCGCACGGCAAGCTGTACCGGAGCGCCATGTCTAGGTCCAAGAGGCTTCTAAACAGCTTCTACCCCCAAGCAATAAGACTCCTGAACATCTAGTCAAATGGCTACCCAGACTATTTGCATCCATTCACTTTTTTCTGCATTTTAGGAACCATCTCCTAGACTATCTTTAGAAAGGATCTGTGGTCTTTGTGTCATTGTGCGACGCCATGCTGGTTGTTGTGTAAAACCACAGACTTTTTTGGTGCTTTCAAGACAACTAGGGGAAAGAATACGAGGTAAAATTATGACATCAGTGATCTTCAGGTCAGAAAGTCTGAGCTTTAGAAAGATGCTGGAGTTTCCGACTTTGAATTCCGAGTTGGATGACCGTTCAAAACAATTTCCCCAGTCGGAGCTCATTTATTTTTTAGATTTCCCAGTTTTCTTGAATGCACTGAAGTCGGAAGTTGGAGATTTCCGAGTTCCCAGATGTTTTGAGCGGGGCGCTAGCTGCTCATCTCATCACTACAAGCGCTGTTTGATTCACCAGATACTCTTCATGCCCACGTTCTGATACGCCAAGCACAAAGAGGAACTGATCAACCAGCCAATGGAAAGGTAGAAGCGAAATGCCCACCCAGGCGGGCTCAGCGAGGAGAATGAGAGAGAGAGAGTGAGAGAGAGAGAGAGAGAGAGAGAGAGAGAGAGAGAGAGAGAGAGAGAGAGAGAGAGAGAGAGAGAGAGAGAGAGAGAGAGAGATCAGGGTTGTACACCAAACTTACACACAGTAGAATTCACTAAGTAAAAAATAAAATGCTGACAAATACTGACATTTAATCAATTACAAACCATGTGACCCTCCCTTGGACTAAGTAAAACAATTACCATCCCCCTGACTGATATGTAAAAAACATGACCCTCCCCCATTTTAAATCTAAATCAACTGTCAATTCTCTCCATCCAGGACAAGTTGCACTTCTAAAAAGGCAGTGCGGAAAAATCCATTATCTGCAACAAATAAACCCATAAGTCTTCCACTGCTGTCCCTTCTTCCCTGCTGTAACCATGAATTGCATACTTTACTATCCAGCATTTCCCCAGGACTGACCTGATGAAGAAAATGAAGCAGACGTTCATTTTTGTCATTTTGTTGGCAATTTACATTCAACTGGGCACCTCTACTGACCCAGATGTAAGTGTGTTTTAAATGCTACAGAAAAAGTTGTGCAAATATGTAAATCAGTTAGCCAACATTAGCCTGTTGTGTTATACACAGTCTCCTTGAAATCATTGCCTGCCTTACTGACTAAATAGACAGTTTTAATATCTATTCAATATGTTGATATGAAATATGTTGATTGCGCAATTTTGCCTAAATAACATGGAGTGAGATTGTAATTGTATTAAAACTGATCACAGAATTACTCTGTTATACTTACAGCAGGAGATTAGGAGAAGAAAGCCTGCACCACAGGTAAAACAAAACGAAACAATCAACAGAAATGACATGATAATAGAATTCAGCCATTATTACACAGGAGGAATCCCAGAGTTAATTGGATCCTGAGCTAAAGGTCTTACTGCGCTAGGACCTGGCAAAAACTTACTGTATATATGTATATATATATTGTACAGGCCCACATAAATGTCTCTCTGTCTCACTTAGTGAATGTCTCTCTATCTCACTTCTCACTCTCTATCTCACTTCTCACTCTCTCTCTCACTCTATCTCACTTCTCACTCTCTATCTCACTCTAGTTACCAATTCCGTAGCAGTTCCTGTGTAACTACAAAATATTATTACTGTGTAGTTACATAGTTAGAAGTGTAAGCTACAGTACACGAGGAACGCTTACTGGTGTGTGTTTGTACTGTAACATTTGCCCACTGAGTTATGCATTCTCTCAACTTCTGTGAAATCATTGCCTACCTTAACTTTACTATATGTTGATATTATCTGGTGTGGCGTTTACATTTCATTAGAACCACATTATCTTTCTATTGTCCTTACAGGAGGCTCAGGCCGCACAAGGAAATACTCAAGAACCGGTAAATAGAACACACCAATAACAGTATTTGTTTCCTGAATAACGACACATGAAAGCACCATACTGTTCAGCTGATTTAAAACCTGATTGTACTGTCCTTATGGTAGTTAGTCTTCTATCAATTCACTTTAGGAGACATCTACAGTACATGACAGTACAGTACATGACTACCAGTAAATTAGCATAGATTTTTACTGAAAGTCATTGAGAAGTTACTTTTTTATTATGAATATAAAACATACTCGATAAACAAATATGTCAATTACTTTCAGTAGGTGATCGTTGTCTACCAGTGAAATAATTTCCTAATTTTACGTCTTTATCCATATTGTATGCATATTTGAATCAATCAGTGAAATGTATTTATAAAGCCCTTCTTACATCAGCTGATATCTCAAAGTGTCACGTTCTGACATTTATTTCCTTTGTTTTGTATTTATTTAGTATGGTCAGGGCGTGAGCTGGGGTGGGCAGTCTATGTTTGTTTTTCTATGATTTTGGGATTTCTGTGTTTCGGCCTAGTATGGTTCTCAATCAGAGGCAGGTGTCATCAGTTGTCTCTGATTGAGAATCATACTTAGGTAGCCTGGGTTTCACTGTTTGTTTGTGGGTGTTTGTTTCCGTGTCTGTGTTTTTTCACCACACGGTACTGTTTTGGTTTTCGTTTGTTGGTTTCACGTTTATTGTTTTTGTATCAGTTGTGTTCATGTTGAGTATTTCTTATTAAAAGAACCATGGACACTTACACGCCGCATATTGGTCCTCCGATCCTTCTCGCCTCTCCTCTTCAGACGAAGAGGAGGAAAACCCTTATGTAACGGATGTGAAACGGCTAGCTTAGTTAGCGGTGCGCGCTAAATAGCGTTTCAATCGGTGACGTCACTTGCTCTGAGACCTTGAAGTAGTGGTTCCCCTTGCTCTGCAAGGGCCGTGGCTTTTGTGGAGCGATGGGTAACGATGCTTCGTGGGTGACGGTTGTTGATGTGTGCAGAGGGTCCCTGGTTCGCGCCCGGGTATGGGCGAGGGGACGGTCTAAAGTTATACTGTTACACTTACACAAAGTGCTGTACAGAAACCCAGCCTAAAACCCCAAACAGCAAGCAATGCAGGTGTAGAAGCACAGTCGCTAGGAAAAACTCCCTAGAAAGGCCGAAACCTTGGAAGAAACCTAGTGAGGAACCAGGCAATGAGTGGTGGCCAGTCCTCTTCTGGCTGTGCCGGGTGGAGATTATAACAGAACATGGCCAAGATGTTCAATTGTTCATAGATGACCAGCAGGGTCAGATAATAATAATCACAGTGGTTGTCGAGGGTGCAACAGGTCAGCACCTCAGGAGTAAATGTCAGTTGGCTTTTCATAGCCGATCATTCAGAGTATCTCTACCCCTCCTGCTGTCTCTAGAGAGTTGAAAACAGCAGGTCTGGGACAGGTAGCACGTCCGGTGAACAGGTCAGGGTTCCATAGCCGTAGGCAGGACAGTTGAAACTGGAGCAGCAGCACGGCCAGGTGGACTGGGGACAGCAAGGAGTCATCAGGCCAGGTAGTCCTGAGGCATGGTCTCAGGGCTCAGGTCGTTCTCAGGGCTCAGGTCGTTCGCGAGAAAGAGAGAGAAAGAGAAAGAATTAGAGAGCATACTTAAATTCACACAGGAAACCGGATAAGACAGGAGAAATACTCCAGATATAGCATACTGACCCTATCCCCCCGACACAAACTATTGCAGCATAAATACTGGAGGCTGAGACAGGAGGGGTTGGGAGACACTGTGGCCCTTACTGACACTTACTATCCTGAGACAAGGCCGAGTATGGCCCACTAGGATCTCCCCTACGGCACGAACCCGAGGGGGGACACCAACCCGGACAGGAAGATCACTCACTTGAGTGACTCAACCCACTCAAGTCACGGACCCCTCCTAGGGACGGCATGAAAGAGCCCTAGTAAGCCAGTGACTCAGCCCCCGTAGTAGGGTTTGGGGCAGAGAGGGGAACCGGCCAGGCAGAGACAGCAAGGGCGGGTCGTTGCTCCAGTGCCTTTCCGTTCACCTTCACACTCCTGGGCCAGACTACACTCAATCATATGGCCCACTGAAGAGATCAGTCTTCAGTAAAGACTTTAAGGTTGAGACCGAGTCTGATCTCTCACATGGATAGGCAGACCATTCCATAAAAATGGAGCTCTATAGGAGAAAGCCCAGAAATTCTAGGGCCGGTAAGGAGGCCTGCATCTTGCGACCATAGGGTACGTGTAGGTATGTACGGCAGGACCAAATCGGAAAGATCGGTAGGAGCAAGCCCATGTAATGCTTTGTAGGTTAGCAGTAGAACCTTGAAATCAGCCCTAAATGCTCTGAGTTGTGTGACGCTACATAAATGAATAGAGATTTTATTAGCAATTAGCATTTGACAATGTTGGATTGCTCATAATAACTAATGACCTGTTGTTGTTGTTGTTTTTTATTTTACATTTGGGGATATCATCACATTTCAACGGACAACTTTTTACATTCCAAGCTATAACCACTATGCTATTTACGTGGGCAGTAAACCGATCTACGGTAAAGGTTCTGGACAGGATATTTTTCACTTCTCAGGTAAGATTACAAAAGTTCAATAAAACATAAGCCTTTTAAATACTTTATGTTAAACATTTCTAGTCCCTTACTCATGTCAAATAGCTGTCTTTTTCATTCATCAGGTGAAAATAAAATGAATTCAGATTGTGTGTTTGACAACCTGAAGGATGCTAGACAAGGCAGTACCCCTGTGGAACAGAATAGAGATTCTGAGGAACTGAAAAGGAGAAGCGACGAAGACATGATTCAGGATATTATAACTCTGCACAAAAAATGTAAAGGATTATACGATCTTACATCTGCTAATTGTGAGCAACTTGCGACAGTAATTCGCTATGGTTCTGCAAGCTGCATACAGGTATGTTTATTTCTTTAATCAAACATTGAGACTCAACAACAGCATCACTTTTCAAATCCATATTAAAATCCACCACATGCATTCAAAAGTATTTGCCTTTGATAATTGTTTTAACATCAACTGTAATTTAAAAACAAATAAACTCTGTAGGCTACGTGATATGAATTGCTATAAAATGGTTAGTGGATGTAGGTAACCCTATAGCAATCATGAATCAGTTTTGTGGTCAATTCCATAGAAATAGAATGAATAGAATGGGCTTGGAAGATCTAACCCAGGCAATTTTACTGGTAAACCCATGGGTACACTTGCAGTAGATGAGGTAAAGGAGTCAATGGAAGGCAGATGTTCCATTGACCAGATTGGCGCACAATCAACAAATCTGAACTAACAAAGTGGATATTTCTCAAATCCGTCATGATTTGTGTTGTAACAGGCCCACAATGTGGTTACTTAAATCCGACTTGGATATATTTGTCTGTTTTCGCTGTAGAACAGAAGTTATCCCTTTTCAAGTTTAGAAGAAGTGACTGATAAATGTGACTGCTAAATGCCAACTGCCGTTGGTATAAGCTGGTTAGCATAGCTAGCACACAGAAATCAGTGGTGATAGTCAAAGTCGTATTTTAACTTTAATGCAGTTGATTGGTAACGATAACATGAACATGTCTTAGGGTTGACAGCCATACAAGCATTAAACTCCGATGTTAACCTCAACATAGTGTGAAATACACATATAACCAATAGGCTAAACTTAGGATCATTTTGCTGGGGGGCAATGAGGAGACTCGGGATCTTTCCCCCACGAGTTTCCATGGCAACTCCATTGTTTTGGTTGAGTTTAATTGACTCCTTTACTGTATCTATAGATAAAGAGACCAATCGAACTCAAGAGTTATACATTGGAAAGACACCAAGAGACAGACAATAAATAATATTATTTACACAATTCATATTTTTTAAAATCTCTATTAAACAAGGCAAGTCAGTTAAGAACAAATTGTTATATATAATGATGGGTTACCACGTCCAAACCCAAACCCGGACAACGCTGGGCCATCTGTGTGCCTCACAATCACAGTCGGTTGTGATACAGCTTGGAATTGAGCCAGGTTCTGTAGTGACACCTCTAGAACTGAGATGCAGTGCCTTAGACCGCTGCACCACTCAGGAGCCCTGAATATATACATTTTTCATATTATTATATATTAAATTAGATATTTAGAAAAAGGAGAGGCGTGATACAAAAACATTTTATATTTGTTTCATAAGCTAAACTTGTATTTGTGGTAATGTCAGTTAAGTTGACTCAATAAATCACAGCACAGATTGAAGGGTACCATTCCTGCTTTTACTTCCTGGAATGGGTAAACTCAAAATGGCTGCCAGTCCATTCTATGGTCAATTCCAATTTAAATTCTCTGTTTTCTCATTCAAAGAGGACACATTGTAATTGTGATTGGAATTTCAGTAACCTTCCTGAATTTAAATAGTTGATCCCAACCTTGGAGACATTGTGTATCACTTGATTTTGTCTCTTTATCAACCGTCCATAGGAAGGTACCAATATATTCATCCAACTTTTTGCTGCAAACTACTGCTATAAGGAACTGATCACTTCAATGATCAAGAAGAAGCAGAAGAGGGGGCGTGGCAGAAGAAGTCTTGGTCTCCTACAGGATGAAACCCGAGCCAACCAGGGTGCACCAGCTTGAGTTCTAAACCTCTCAGATGTTCTCTCTCTCTTCCATCCTCTCTGTCTGTGTATGAAGTGAGGTCTAAACCTCTCAGATGTTATCTCTCTCTCTTCCATCCTCTCTGTCTCTGTATGAAGTGAGGTCTAAACCTCTCAGATGTTCTCTCTCTCTTCCATCCTCTCTGTCTCTGTATGAAGTGAGGTCTAAACCTCTCAGATGTTCTCTCTCTCTTCCATCCTCTCTGTCTCTGTATGAAGTGAGGTCTAAACCTCTCAGATGTTCTCTCTCTCTTCCATCCTCTCTGTCTATGTATGAAGTTAGGTCTTAATAATAATAAAACATGAGCAAGAATTCTGTTTCCTGTCTGTTTTATTGTCTGTTAACTGCATCCACATCCATGTTTTAGAGTGAGACGGTACACTGCTGAGAGAAGCAGAATATATTCAGACTTTACTTTAGGGTAGAATCTACATATAGTTTATAAAGGGTTTGTCAATTAACTGTTACATTTTAGAAATAAGGGATTATCCAGTGTTACTGAGTTTATGGTCGCACAATTTCAGGTGTGAATTTAGAAAGGTTAACAAAGTACTGTATTGGTAATATGGGGTTAATAGAAAAATAATAATCTAAAACTGACTGGATAATATTTCTATTGGTGTTTTACTGTAAGACGAGGAAATGTTGGAGACATTACTGTCAGCAGCATGTGGACATGATTATCACTGATGTAATAGTTGAATCCCAACACTAGATGGCAGACAATGTACAACATAAAGACCTTTGGACGACTCTAGTGTGTTACAGCAGCCTACTCATCTTGGAAGGTGGCAAAGCTACAGCGGTGTTGGTCAGACCATGAGGCATCCCGTAAATCAGTAATCTAACAAAACATCTGTACAGTGCATTCGGAAAGTATTCAGACCCCTTGACTTTTTCCACATTTTGTCATTTTACAGCCTTGTTCTAAAATTGATTAAATAAAACAATTCCTCATCAATCTACACATAATACCCCATAATGACAAGTGTATTAAATTAAAAAAACTTTTTTGCAAGTGTATTAAAATGAAAAAAACTTATTTAGATAAGTATTCACACCCTTTGAAGTTTTCACAACCTTCCAGAAAGACAACCATCTCTGCAGCACTCCACCAGCCAGGCCTTTATGGTAGAGTGGCCAGACGGAAGACACTCCTCACTAAAAGGCACATGACAGCTCACTTGGAGTTTTCCAAAAGGCACCCAAAGACTCTCAGACCATGAGAAACAAGATTCTCTGGTCTGATGAAACCAAGATTGAACTATTTGGCCTGAATGCCAAGCATCATGTCTGGAGGAAACCTGGCACCATCCCTACAGTGATGCATGGTTGTGGCAGTATCATGTTGTGGGGATGTTTTTCAGGGACTGAGAGACATGTCAGGATTAAGGCAAGGATGAACGGAGCAATGTACAGAGAGATCCTTGATAAAACCTGCTCCAGAGCGCTCAGGACCTCAGACTGGGGCGAAGGTTCACCTTCCAACAGGGCAGTGACCCTAAGCACACAGCCAAGACAACGCAGGAGTTGCTTCAGGACAAGTCTCTGAATGTCCTTGAGTGGCCCAGCCAGAGCCCAGACTCTAACCCAATCGAACATCTCTGGAGAGACATGAAAATAGCAGTGCAGATACGCTCCCCATCCAACCTGACAGAGCTTGAGAGGATATGCAGAGAAGAATGGGAGAAACTCCCCAAATATCAAATCAAATGTATTTATATAGCCCTTCGTACATCAGCTGATATCTCAAAGTGCTGTACAGAAACCCAGCCTAAAACCCCAAACAGCAAGCAATGCAGGTGTAGAAGCACGGTGGCTTGGAAAAACTCCCTAGAAAGGCCAAAACCTAGGAAGAACCTAGAGAGGAACCAGGCTATGTGGGGTGGCCAGTCCTCTTCTGGCTGTGCCGGGTGGAGATTATAACAGAACATGGCCAAGATGTTCAAATGTTCATAAATGACCAGCATGGTCTAATAATAATAAGGCAGAACAGTTGAAACTGGAGCAGCAGCACGGCCAGGTGGACTGGGGACAGCAAGGAGTCATCATGTCAGGTAGTCCTGATGCACGGTCCTAGGGCTCAGGTCCTCCGAGAGAGAGAAAGAAAGAGAGAAAGAGAGAATTAGAGAGAGCACACTTAAATTCACACAGGACACCGAATAGGACAGGAGAAGTACTCCAGATATAACAAACTTACCCTAGCCCCCGACACATAAACTACTGCAGCATAAATACTGGAGGCTGAGACAGGAGGGGTCAGGAGACACTGTGGCCCCATCCGAGGACACCCCCGGACAGGGCCAAACAGGCAGAATATAACCCCACCCACTTTGCCAAAGCACAGCCCCCACACCACTAGAGGGATATCTTCAACCACCAACTTACCATCCTGAGACAAGGCAGAGTATAGCCAACAAAGATCTCGCCACGGCACAACCCAAGGGGGGATGCCAACCCAGACAGGAAGATCACGTCAGTGACTCAACCCACTCAAGTGACGCACCCCTCCTAGGAATGGCATTAGAGAGCACCAGTAAACCAGTGACTCAGCCCCTGTAATAATTAAAGGCAGAGAATCCCAGTGGAGAGAGGGGAACCGGCCAGGCAAAGACAGCATGGGCGGTTCGTTGCTCCAGTGCCTTTCCGTTCATCTTCACACTCCTGTGCTGGACTACACTCAATCATAGGACCTACTGAAGAGATGAGTCTTCAATAAAGACTTAAAAGTTGAGACCGAGTCAGCGTCTCTCACATGGGTTGGCAGACCATTCCATAAAAAGGGAGCTCTGCTTCCAGCTGTTTGCTTAGAAATTCTAGGGACAGTAAGGAGGCCTACATCTTGTGACCATAGCGTACGTGTAGGCACGGCAGGACCAAATCAGAAAGATAGGTAGGAGCAAGCCCATGTAATGCTTTGTAGGTTAGCAGTAAAACCTTGAAATCAGCCCTTGCCTTAACAGGAAGCCAGTGTAGAGAGGCTAGCACTGGGATTTACAGTTGATTTGTCAGAGTACAAACCATCCACAGAGACAAACTGTTATCTTTCCGACAGATATGATCTAAACCAGGCCAGAGCTGGTCCATGTAGACCAATTTGAGATTCCAATCTCTCCCAAAAAATGTAGTGATCGATGGTATCAAAAGCAGCACTAAGGTCTAGGAGCACGAGGACAGATAACGAGCCTCAGTCTGACGCCAATTAAAGGTAATTTACCACCTTCACAAGTGCAGTCTCAGTGGTATGATGGGGTCTGAAACCTGACTGAAGCGTTTCGTATACATTGTTTGTCTTCAGGAAGGCAGTGAGTTGCGATGCAACAGCTTTTTCTGAAAGGAATGGGATGAGTTCTTTATATTTTCAGGGTCAAGGTTTGGATTTTTAAGAGAGGCTTCATTACTGCCTCTTTTTGTGAGTTTGGTACACATCCGGTGGATAGAGAGACGTTTATTATGTTCAACATAGGGGGGCCAAGCACAGGAAGCAGCTCTTTCAGTAGTTTAGTTGGAATAGGGTCCAGTATGCAGCTGGAAGGTTTAGAGGCCATGATTATTTTCATCAATGTGTCAAGAGAAATAGTACTGAAAAACTTTAGTGTCTCCCTTGATCCTAGGTCACGGCAGTGTTGTGCAGACTCAGGACAACTGAGCTTGAAGGAATACGCAGATTTAAAGAGGAGTCCGTAATTTGCTTTCTGATGATCATGATCTTTTCCTCAACGTTGTTCATGAATTTATCACTGCTGAAGTTAAAGCCACCCTCTCTTGGGGAATGCTGCTTTATAGTTAGCTTTGCGACAGTATCAAAAATACATTTTGGAATGTTCTTATTTTCTTCAATTAAGTTGGAAAAATAGGATGATCGAGCAGCAGTAAGGGCTCTTCGATACTGCACAGTACTGTCTTTCCAAGCTAGTTGGAAGACTTCCAGTTTGGAGTAGCACCATTTCTGTTCCTCTGGTATTTTCTGAATACCAGGAACCTAGTTTCTTATAACAAATGTTTTTTGTTTTTAGTGGTGCGATTACATCTAGGGTATTGTGCAAGGTTAAATTGGGTTCCTCAGTTAAGTGGGTAACTGGTTTTTGTACTCTGACGTCCTTGGGTAGGCGGAGGGAGTCTGGAAAGACATTAGGGATCTTTGGGTTGTCCGAGAATTTATAACTTTTGTCGCTCAGACCCCAACCCTTGGTTGGTAGTCCAGGATAGTCCAGGATAGTCCAGGATTATCAGGAAAAACATTAAGATCCACAACATTTATTCCACGGAGCAAAACTAGGTCCAGAATATGACTGTGGCAGTGAGTAGGTCCGGAGACATGTTGGCCAAAACCGAGTCGATGATGGACCGAAAGCCTTTTGGAGTGGGTCTGTGGACTTTTCCACGTGAATATTAAAGTCACCAAAAATTTGAATATTATCTGTCATGACTACAAGGTCCGATAGGAATTCAGGGAACTCAGTGAGGAACGCTGTATATGGCCCAGGAGGCCTGTAAACAGTAGCAATAAAAAGTGATTGAGTAGGCTGCATAGATTTCATGACTAGAAGATCAAAAGACAAAACATTTTGTTTTTTTGTAAATTGAAATTTGCTATCATAAATGCTAGCAACACCTCCGCCTTTGCGGGATGCACGGGGGATATGGTCACTAGTGTAACAAGGAGGTGAGGCCTCATTTAACACAGTAAATTCATCAGGCTTAAGCCATGTTTCAGTCAGGCCAATCACATCAAGATTATGATCAGTGATTAGTTAATTGACTATAACTGCCTTGGAAGTGAGGGATCTAACATTAAGTAGCCCTATTTTGAGATGTGAGGTATCACAATCTCTTTCAATAATGGCAGGAATGGAGGAGGTCTTTATTCCAGTGAGATTGTTAAAACCTCTTACTCCCACCCGAGACGCAGACGTCTCATCTAGACACCTGGAAATGCAAATGCGCTACGCTAAATGCTAAATGTACTCGTTAAAACTCAAACGTTCATTAAAACACAAATGCAGGGTATTGAATTAAAGCTACACTCGTTGTGAATCTAGCCAACAAGTCAGATTTTTAAAATGCTTTTCGGCGAAAGCATGAGAAGCTATTATCTGATAGCATGCAACACCCCAAAATACCTGAAGGAGGACGTAAACAAAATAATTAGCGTAGCCGGCGCTACACAAAACGCAGAAATAAAATATAAAACATTCATTACCTTTGATGATATTCTTTGTTGGCACTCCTATATGTTCCATAAACATCACAATTGGGTATTTTTCCCGATTAAATCCGTCCATGTATGCCCAAAATATCCATTTGTATAGCCTGTCTGGTTCAGGAAAAAGCTCAGTTCCAAAACGCAACGTCATTTTTTAAAATTATATAAGTTGCCTATATTCTTTGACAAAACACTTCAAACTACTTTTCTAACCCAACTTTAGGTATTTGTAAATGTTAATAATCTATCAAATTGATCACTGGGCGATCTGTATTCAATAGCAGCTACTCAAGAAAACGTTGTCCTTTCTCTTCCTGTATGCTGGACGAAATGAAGGATCTATTTGTCATTACACAAAGGATTTTTGTCAACGAAAATGACGTTTTTGGCGAGATCGTGTGGAAGTTGTAGGAACTGCAAATCAGAGACTGGCGGATTAATACTTTTCTGTGGTTTTTGTGACCAGGTTTTTCTTGGGATTTCGCTTGCTGTTCACGTTCTGTTATAGTCACAGACATTATTTAACCAGTTTTAGAAACTTCAGAGTGTGTTCTATCCACACACACTAATCATATGCATATACTATATTCCTGGCATGAGTAGCAGGACGCTGAAATGTTGCACGATTTTTAACAGAATGTTCGAAAAAGTAGGGGGTCGACTTAATTAAGGCGAATACCACCATGTTTCGTTTTGCCCAACCTAGGTCGAGGCACAGACACTGTCTCAATGGGGATTTATTGCCCTGACACTCCTTTTGCCATTGAAATGTTCAGTCTCTTCATGTGGGCGTGTTGATACAACTTTAAATACATATACATACACAGCCCGGATTGGCAAATAGGATCATCTAGACTCTAGACTAGAGCCTATCCCATTTATTCCTTCAAAGTAGGAGGATACATATGCAAATAAAAGATGACTGGTCACTGGTCAGAATAATCAGATCAGATTGTGATGTCATGCTCTGGGCCAAAAAACCCATCCCACCTGAACAGGGTGAAATTCCAGATGTTTTAAATACTGTATATAAATAAATAAAAATATGTAGCTCACAATAAAATTCCATTATCATAATTTCTAAGTGTCATTTTTTACCTCATGGTGTGGAAATATATTTTTGACTGCACTGCCCTTTAAAACTATCATAAAATTTCAGATCCTTTTAGGTGAAGGGGTTTATTTTGAATGTCTCTTATAAAGTTGTGGTTCAGCAATTTTATAGATATTTGTTTCCTTATATTTATGGAAAAGGAAAGACATCAATCCGCACTTCGATGGATCGATTTCGATCCGCACTTCGATGGATCGATGTCATTCCTGATCCTTAGATCGCGTAAATATATAACAGATATCTACAGTGGGATAAAAAAGCATTTAGTCAGCCACCAATTGTGCAAGTTCTCCCACTTAAAAAGATGAGAGAGGCCTGTAATTGTCATCATAGGTACACTTCAACTATGACAGACAAAATTAGAGAAAAAAAATCCAGAAAATCACATTGTAGGATTTTTTATGAATTTATTTGCAATTTATGGAGGAAACATTTAAATGTCTTGGAATGGCCTAGTCATAGACCAGACCTCCATCCAATTGAGAATCTGTGGTATGACTTAAGATTGCTGTACACCAGCGGAACCCATCCTGTCATGTATTGTCATATTATGTCTTGTTCCTGTTCTTTCTCTTTACTCCTTCTCCATCTGCTGGTCGTATTAGGTTACCTTCTCTTCCCCTCCTTCCCCCAGCTGTTCCTCATCTTCTCTAACTACCTCGTTCACCCTTTTCCCACCTGTCCCCTTTTTTCCCTCTGATTAGGTCTCTATTTCTCTCTCTGTTCCTGCTTCTGTCTTTGTCAGATTCTCGTTTGAGTTTCTCATGCCAGAACCAAACTATCGTCTTGTTTGCTTCAACCTTGTCCTGTCCTGTCGGAATCTGCCTGTTCATCTGAGGCTACGTGTGATCAGGTACCTCTGTCCTCTACAACCCAGCTAATCTCCTCTGCTGCTAGAAGTGGACTCTAACCCAGCTATTCTCCTCTGCTGCTAGAAGGGGAACTCTTCTGTGATATTCAGAAGGACTTTATGTTTCATTTGTCGCCCTCTCTGCGGGTTGTTTATTTTGCCATCATATACATTTGAAGAGGATCTATGTCTTACCTGTGTTTTGACATTAAAGGACTCTGTTTTTGTTAAACCGCTTTTGGGTCCTCACTCACGTGCATAACAGAAGAATCTGACCAAGAATGGACCCAGCGACTTCGGATCCTCTCCACTCAGCCGTCGAGATCCAGGGAGCGATGCTAGGCAGACACGAGCAGGAATTGTCTGCTGCTCGACATGCCGTTGAGACCCTGGCCGCCCAAGTCTCCAACCTCACAGAACAGATTCACCATCTCCGCCTCGATCCACCGGCCACTTCCAGGGCTTTCGAATCTCCGGAGCCCAGAATCAATAACCCGCCGTGTTACTCTGGGGAGCCCACTGAATGCCGCTCGTTCCTCACCCAGTGTGATATTGTGTTTTCTCTCCAGCCCAACACTTACTCCAGGAGCACAGCTCGTATCGCCTACGTCATATCTCTCCTTACTGGACGGGCTCGTGAGTGGGGCACGGCAATCTGGGAGGCGAGGGCTGAGTGTACTAACCAGTATCAGGACTTTAAGGAGGAGATGATACGGGTTTTTGATCGTTCTGTTTTTGGGGAGGAAGCTTCCAGGGTCCTGTCTTCCCTATGTCAAGGTAATCGATCCATAACAGATTACTCTATTGAGTTTCGCACTCTTGCTGCCTCCAGTGACTGGAACGAGCCGGCTTTGCTCGCTCGTTTTTTGGAGGGTCTCCGCGCGGAGGTAAAGGATGAGATTCTCTCCCGGGAGGTTCCTTCCAGCATGGATTCCTTGATTGAACTCGCTATTCGCATTGAGCGACGGGTTGATCTTCGTCACCGAGCTCGTGGAAAGGAGCTTGCGTTCTCCGTTGCCCCCCTCTCCGCATCACTACCATCTTCCTCCGCCGGCTCGGGTGCTGAGCCTATGCAGCTGGGGGGTATCCGCATCTCGACTAAGGAGAGGGAACGGAGAATCACCAACCGCCTCTGTCTCTATTGCGGTTCCGCTGGTCATTTTGTCACTTCATGTCCAGTAAAAGCCAGAGCTCATCAGTAAGCGGAGGGCTACTGGTGAGCGCTACTACTCTGGTCTCTCCTTCAAGATCCTGCACTACCTTGTCGGTCCATCTACGCTGGACCGGTTCGTCAGCTTCCTGCAGTGCCTTGATAGACTCTGGGGCGGACTCTTCTGTGATATTCAGAAGGACTTTATGTTTCATTTGTCGCCCTCTCTGCGGGTTGTTTATTTTTGCCATCATATACATTTGAAGAGGATCTATGTCTTACCTGTGTTTTGACATTAAAGGACTCTGTTTTTGTTAAACCGCTTTTGGGTCCTCACTCACGTGCATAACACATCCAGCTTGAAAGAGCTGGAGCAGTTGTAACTTGAAGAATGGGCCAAAATCCCAGTGGCTAGATGTGCCAAGCTTATAGTTGACTTTGTGAATAGTGCAATTGTGACTGTAGAGACTTTCTGATCCCAAAGCTCAACAACTTAAGAGCAGACAGGGTGTCATTCATTTATGTCCTTTATGAATATCACTCATGCAGTTTCCATTATTCATTTTTAGATGGTAGCAAATTCATCAACTTTGGTCATGTTGATGGGTAGCAACAGGATTTACTAAACCAGGGTGTGTTCAGTATAGAGAAAACGTTTTGAAACAGAGTGTGAACAGTAGGAAACTCAGTGAAGACCCTCAGATGAACTATAGAGAGAGGGGAACCCAGCACCTTCCTCTCTCCACATACAGGTTCTGACAGTACAGGGAAGACAGAGACATGAGTGTCTCATATCAATACTGTAGTGGCTGTCCTCCAACACTACATGGTATCACTACACTACACTATGAAACCCATGGTCTATCCACCCTCACACATTCACTGCAATGATTATCATTTGCATACCATCGCTGTGGGTATAAACTCTAATTTCATTGGTTGGGACTTGTGTCTCATGGGCATTAAGCCAATCAGCTGTAACCTCTGGGGAGGAGTCAGGTATTTTTATCAGTTCCTCTGTGTTCTTGACTCTAGAGTAAAAGGTGTAACAAGTTCATCTGGACAGTGTGTGAAGGATCAATATCACCACACCAGTGTCCAATAGAGTTATAGAGTGTTGATGAACAGAACACAAAGTAACATGTTGTTGCTCTGTATGCTGACAACCTGTGTATGAATTATTTTAATTTTTTATTTAACTAGGCAAGTCAGTTAAGAACAAATTATTATTTACAATGACGGCCTACCCCGGCAAAACCCGGACGATGCTGGGCCAATTGTGCACCGCCCTATGGATTCCCAATCATGTCCGGATGTGATGCAGCCTGAATAGTGTGCATAGATAGTGTGCATAGATAGTGTGCATAGATAGTGTATATAGATAGTGTATATAGATAGTGTATATAGAGTCTGATTCTGTTTCAGCTCTTCACCTGGACTATGAAGGTTAACACCAGGAACTGATACATTAAACCACACTGGACCCTGAACATATTAACTCATCTATTTAAATAAAACCTCAAAGTAAAAGTTTTTCCAAAGATGTCATGGCTTCCTCTTCAGTCCACAGCAGAATGTAATGGTGTATCCACAATTATGGCATAGAAGGTTCTGTGTTCGTTACGTTAATAAGTCTGATTTCATAAATATTAATCAAATGTCTTTGTTCATTCATTTTCACCTTGCTAGTATTTAATTATGTTATTTCTCAGTTGTATTACTAGAAGAGTTTAATCATGTTCCATTCTCTATTCAGACATCAAATAACTCATTTGGTTATGCACACTGTGGATATCATATCTCATTTCATTGGTCCGCTCCCATTGGCATTAAGCCAATCTCATGTGACCTGTTAGAAAGAGGGAAGTCCATGTATGGTCTGTCAAATGAAATCAAGTTGTATTAGTCACGTGCGCCGAATGCCACAGGTGTAGACCTTACAGTGAAATGCTTGCTTACAAGCCCCTAAGCAACAATGCGTTTTAAAAAATACGAATAAGAAATAAAAGGAACAAGTAATTCAAGAGCAGCAGTAAAATAACAATAGTGAGACTCTATACAGGGGGTACCAGTAAAGAGTCAATGTGCGGGACACCGGTTAGTCGAGATAATTGAGAGAATGTGTACATGTAGGTAGAGTTATTAAAGTGACTATGCATAGATGATAAAAACAGAGAGTAGGGGGGTGGAGCAATGCAAACAGTCTGGGTAGCCATTTGATTAGATGTTCAGTAGTCTTATGGCTTGGGGGTAGATGCTGGTTAGAAGCCTCTTGGAACTAGACTTGGCGCTCCGGTACAGCTTGCCGTGCGGTAGCAGAGAGAAGTCTATGACAAGGGTGGCCCAGTCTATGACAAGGGTGGCTGGAGTCTTTGACAAGTTTTAGGGCCTTCCTCTGACACCGCCTGGTATAGAGGTCCTGGATGGCAGGAAGCTTGGTCCCAGTGATGTACTGGGCCATAAGCACCTCCCTCTGTAGTGCCTTGCGGTCAGAGGCCGAGCAGTTGCCATACCAGGCAGTGATGCAACCAGTCAGGATGCTCTTGATGGTGCAGCTGTAGAACCTTTTGAGGATCAGAGGACCCATGCCAAATCGTTTCAATCTCTTGAGGGGGAACAGGTCTTGTCATGCCCTCTTCACAACTGTTTTGATGTATTTGAACCATGTTAGTTTGTTGGTGATGTGGACACCAAGGAACTTAATGCTCTCAACCTGTTCCACTACAGCCCAGTCGATGAGAATGGGGGCGTGCTCGGTCCTCATTTTCTTGTAGTCCACAATCATCTCCTTTGTCTTGATCACGTTGAAGGAGAAGTTGCTGTCCTGGCACCACACGGCCAGGTCTCTGAACTCCTCCCTACAGGCTGTCTCGTTGCTGTCGGTGATCAGGCCTACCACTGTTGTGTTATCGGCAAATTGAATGATGGCGTTGGAGTCGTGCCTGGCCGAGCAGTCATGAGTCAACAGGGAGTACAGGAGGGAACTGAGCACACACTCCTGAAGGGCCCCTGTGTTGAGGATCAGTGTGAGGGATGTGTTGTTACCTACCCTTACCACCTGGGAGCGGCCCGTCAGGAAGTCCAGGATCCAGGGCACTATGGTGTTAAACGCTGAGCTGTAGTCAATGAATAGCATTCTCAAATAGGTGTTACTTTTGTCCATGTGGGAAAGGGCATTGTGGAGTGCAATAGAGATTGCATCATCTGTGGATCTGTTAGGGTGGTATGCAAATTGGAGTGGGTCTAGGGTTTCTGGGATAATGGTGTTGATGTGATCCATGACCAGCCTTTCAAAACACTTCACGGCTACAGACGTGAGTGCTACAGATCGATAGCCACTATGGTGGTCTGCTTAAAACATGTTGGTATTACAGAGAGGTTGAAAATGTCAGTGAAGACACTTGCCAGTTGGTTAGCGCATGCTCACAGTACATGTCCTGGTAAACCGTCTGGCCCTGCGGCCTTGTGAATGTTGACCTGTTTAAAGGTCTTACTCACATCGGCTGCGGAGAGCGTGATCACATAGTTGTCCGGAACAGCTGGTGCTCTCATGCATGTTTCAGTGTTATTTACCTCGAAGCGAGCATAGAAGTAGTTTAGCTCGTCTGGTAGGCTCGTATCACTGGGCAGCTCTTGACTGTGCTTCCCTTCGTAGTCTGTAATGGTCTGCAAGCTCTGCCACATCCCAATGAGCATTGGAGCTGCTGTAATACGATTCAATCTTAGTCCTGTGTTGACGCTTTGCCTGTTTGATGTTTCGTCGGAGGGCATAGCGGGATTTCTTATAAGCGTCCGGGTTAGAGTCCCGCTCCTTGAAATCGGCAACTCTGGCCTTTAGCTCAGTGAGGATGTTGCCTGTAATCCATTGCTTTTGGTTGGGGTGTGTACGTACAGTCACTGTGGGGACAACGTCATCAATGCACTTATTGATGAAGCCAATGACTGATATGGTGTCAGAGGAATCCCGGAACATATTCCAGTCTGTGCTAGCAAAACAATCCTGTAGCTTAGCATCTGCTTCATCTGACCACTTTTTTTATTGACCAAGTCACTGGTGCTTCCTGCTTTAGTTTGTGCTTGAAAGCAGGAATCAGGAGGTTAGAATTACGGTCAGATTTGCCAAATGGAGGGCGAGGGAGAGCTTTGTCTGCGTCTCTGTGTGTGGAGGTAAAGTGGTCTTGAGTTTTTTTCCCTCTGGTTGAATATTTAACATACTGATAGGAATTTGGTAAAACGGAATTAAGTTTCCCTGCATTAAAGTCCCCGGGCCACTAGGAGCGTCACCTCTGGTTCAGCGGTTTCCTGTTTGCTTAGCTCATTGAGTGTGGTCTTAGTAACAGCATCAGTCTGTGGTGGTATGTAGACAGCTACGAAAAATACAGATGAAAACTCTCTAGGTAGATAGTGTGGTCTACAGCTTGTCATGAGATACTCTACCTCATGTGAGCAAATACACATAGACCACCCCCCTTGTCTTACCAGACGCTGCTATTCTATCCTGCCGATACAGCGCATAACCAGCCAGCTGTATGTTGATGATGTTGTCGTTCAGCCACAACTCCGTGAAACACAAGATAGTACAGTTTTTAATGTCATGTCCTCTTTTTCTCCGTTTTCTCTTCACGCAAATGATGGGGATTTGGTCCTGTTCCCGGGAAAGCAGTATGTCGTTCACGTTGGGCTAGTCAGACTCGATAAAGGAAAAAAAAGCTTTTGCCAGTCCGTGGTGAATAATCGCTGTTCTGATGTCCAGAAGTTATTTTCCATCATAAGAGACAGTAGCAGCAACATTATGTACACAATAAGTCAAAAAAACAAGTTACAAACAACGCAAAATAACGATTTAAAAATCACAGTTGGTTAGGTGCACGTAAAACGTCAGCCACCTTCTCCGGCATCAGCCACCTTCTCATGATACATGATTGGTTATTTTGTATTCTAACCCCCCTCCTCTGTATTCTAACCCCCCTCCTCTGTATTCTAACCCCCCTCCTCTGTATTCTACCCCCCCTCCTCTGTATTCTACCCCCCCTCCTCTGTATTCTACCCCCCCCCTCCTCTGTATTCTACCCCCCCTCCTCTGTATTCTACCCCCCCTCCTCTGTATTCTACCCCCCCTCCTCTGTATTCTCCCCCCCTCCTCTGTATTCTACCCCCCCTCCTCTGTATTCTAACTCCCCCCCCTCCTCTGTATTCTACCCCCCCTCCTCTGTATTCTAACCCCCCTCCTCTGTATTCTAACCCCCCTCTTCTGTATTCTAACCCCCCTCCTCTGTATTCTAACCCCCCTCCTCTGTATTCTAACCCCCCCCTCCTCTGTATTCTAACCCCCCTCCTCTGTATTCTACCCCCCTCCTCTTTATTCTACCCCCCTCCTCTGTATTCTAACCCCCCTCCTCTGTATTCTAACCCCTCTCCTCCGTATTCTAACCCCCCTCCTCTGTATTCTAACCCCCCTCCTGTGTATTCTAACCCCCCCGTCCTCTGTATTCTAACCCCCCTCCTCTGTATTCTACCCCCCTCCTCTGTATTCTACCCCCCCTCCTCTGTATTCTAACCCCCCTCCTCTGTATTCTACCCCCCCTCTGTATTCTAACCCCCCTCCTCTGTATTCTAACCCCCCTCCTCTGTATTCTACCCCCCCTCCTCTGTATTCTACCCCCCTCCTCTGTATTCTACCCCCCTCCTCTGTATTCTACCCCCCTCCTCTGTATTCTACCCCTCCCCCCATTCCTGCCCGTTACCCCGTCTGCTAATGATAATAAAACACCTGTCTAATGAAGTGTATGCTCTGAACTTAACTAAACACCAGAAATATCCATTTAATTTTGAGAAATTTGTTTGGGATTCCTTCCATTTCAAAATAATGAATTAAAATGTATTTAAAATTGAAACCTGTAAAAAGTTCAGTTGTATAGTAGCCTAAATTAACATGGCATTATGCTAATGAGAAGCATCATTCCCCCAAAATATACAATATTACTTTTTTGTTTTACTTGAACTTTTGTGCAGTTGAACAGAAATGTACAAGATGTTGACAACATATTCTCCATAGTGTCTCTCTCCATCTAAAATGGAGGAGAATAAAGGACCTAAAAGCAATAATATTTAAAGCAGCTGATAACGACTTTATGGGATACATGTCTCTCTGCATCTGGACCTAAAATCAGAACATATTCAAAGCAGCTGATAACTAATTAAAGTGTTACAATTGTTAAGGTCAGAGCAGGTGGAGAAAGACTGAAGGTCCATTGTCACAGGTCTGGTCAGAACAGTATTTAAAGGGTCACCTCTCCCAGCTTCAGTAGGCTCTGACCATCACAGGAAAGACCCATCACTCTCACCTCTCAACAGGAAGACCCTTCACTGTCACCTCTCAACAGGGAAGACCCTTCACTCTCACCTCTCAACAGGGAAGACCCTTCCCCCACACCTCTCGGGTCAAGGGTCAAAGTCCCCGGGTCAAACTCCAACACTCAGACATCATTTACATCCAATTTTCAAAATGTAAATTTTAGGGTCAGGGAAAATTTGTGGAGTAAAAAAGTACATTATTTTCTTTAGGAACACTCAGACATAATTTACAAACAAAGCATGTGTGTTTAGTGAGTCTGCCAGATCAGAGGCAGTATGGATGACCAGGGATGTTCTCTTGATAAGTGCGTGAATTGGACAATTTTCCTGTCCTGCTAAGCATTCAAAATGTACATTTTAGGGTCAAGGAGAATTTGTGGAGTAAAAAGTACACTATTTTCTTTACGAATGTAATGAAGTAAAAGTAAAACATGAAAATATAAAAATACCCCCAAAAAACTACTAGAGAAGTACTTTAAAGTATTTTCACTTGAGTACTTTACACAACTGTGTAGATGATAAGGAAGTTAAAACTGCTGACTCTCTCTACTGCAGTCCCATTGATGTGCATCGTGGGCATGTTCCCTTTTCTGCTTCCTGAAGTCAACAATCATCTGTTTTGCAGATGTTGAGGGATGCCTGTTCCTCAATGCCTGTTCCTCCTCCCTATAGGCTGACTCGTTGTTGTTAGTTATTAGGGCTATTGTCGTGGTGTCGTTAGCAAACTTGATGATGGATTTGGTGAAAGCCACCCAGTGGTGGTGGAACAGGGAGTTGGGCAGAGGGCTGAGGACACAACCCTGTGTTAAAAACGTTTTTGGGCTGTTTATAAAAACAATCTATTTTCACCAGTAATTTTGAGGTTGTGTTGTATTACTATAAATTTAGCAACACGTTCATGTTTCAGTCACTGTCAGTCTGACATTTGACATACTGTAGCTCCTACAACTCTCAGATAACTCCATTAACTCCAGTGGTAAGCTACTGTACCCTATAGCCTGAAATGGGTTATTGAGATTCAAATGTAATTTGAAGAGTTATAGTTACAGTGGCCAAATTGAATGCGAAGACACTTAGTGCCCTCTGAAATTAACATGTGCTTGACTCCTCTTTAATTTGCATCTCTGTTTGATCCTTTCCAGCATTTCCCCTGGACAGCCATGAAGATGACAATTAAGCAGACCTTAACTTTGGCCATTTTGCTTTTTCGACTGACCATCTCGGTTGAAGGAGGGGTAAGTGACTTTAAATAAATCATCTCCTAATCTACTAGTATGATATATACCGTCTCGTTAGTAGGTATCCAACAAAAGTGAGAAACGCTTTGGCTAATTGAACATGTTTTTTTTTATTGAAAATAGTTACTGTTTTGTTATGAATCAATTGCCTCTCTGTTTTACGAACAGGGGACTGGGTCTGGGCCGGTTCAACAGGTAAAACAACCAGAACTACAAACACTACATTATTGATTTACTGAATAATATGACATACTGTGTGCTGGTAGTCCATTTAATTAAAAACTAGTTATTCAAGTAATATCGTTATGATAAAGCATTTGTAGTATTATTAATTTAGTTTATTATTATTCATTCACTTTTCAGAGAAAAGTTTCTGAAGTAATTAACAGTAAATTACTAACTGAACATGTTTTTATTTGAAAAGTAGTTTTTTGTTCTGAATATATAACTTGGGACCCCAACACACTTACACTTTGTGAAAATGTATCATAATTGTCAGTTGCATTAGCATTATACATTGTCAATGAATACAGTGAAATGGTTGCCTGCTCTGAGTGTAACTACTTTTTTAAAGATATGGATTATGTGATTTACAGGCAAAGATTAGCAATTAGCGTCAGACAATTCAGGTATTACTTGTACCTATAATGTTTCTATTTATTTATTTAATAATATTTTAGTATCATTTTGGGGATATCATCAAATTTGATCGAACTGGGTTCAACCACTATGCAATTTGGGTGGGTGATGAAGTGTTTGGCAGTCCCAATATAAGAAAAAATGGACAAAATATTTTTCACTTCCCAGGTAAGTTTAAAATATTAACAATATAAAACATGAGCCTATACAATCCAAAATATTACTATAAAGTCACCAAAATGTCTGATTTCATTTCCATTTCTCTATCAGGTGAAGTATTCTCTACAGTTACAAAATGTGCCTTTGATTCACTGGATGTGGTTAAAGGCAGTAGTTCCCCTGTGGTGGCAAATGATCTAGATGGACAAAAAGATGTCAGAACGGTTGTTCAGATGATTCAAGATATTGTGACCCTGAATAACGATTGTGAGAGATACCATGTTGGCAAGAACAATTGTGAGCATATTGCCACAACTATTCGCTACGGTGAGGCTGTCTGCTTGCAGGTATGTGTATTTATTTAATCAGACTCTGAAGAGGCAAAATACAACAACTGAAGTGTGTAGTGAACTTCCATTCCATCAAACACAAACTCTCTTTCTTGTCTTGACAACTGCATTTTTTGGGATTTTGGATATGGATCAATCTATTACTGAGCATATTTAAATGAGGTGAAGGCTAGCCATCAATGTAGCTAGAACCATGACGGCATTATGTTTATAACCTCAGGCACATTCAATTAATTAAACATTTCACTATGTTTCACAACGGTTTGTACTGAATGACAACGGTGCGCACCATTCTTCAATGTTCTTTGAGGTGTGTTTGCTCCCATCTGGTGGGATGTGTGTCCTGATTAATATGGGTATGACCATTTAAAATGGCAAAACTTGAACAGTGTCATACTGAAATCTATTGCCTTCTCAGAGACCATATTCACAGCATTTTTAAACTGGTCTTTCAGTACAGCACCATTTCCATTCAATTAAAAATTGTACAACGTTGGCCCCTGCTGAATTGCTGGCCTGACTTTTCTCTCCTTCAATGGTCCATAGCAAGGTTCCAATCCACTTACTGAAAATGTGGCGAAATTCTGCTGTGCTACCAATAGAGTTGCCGAAACACTCAAGAAGAATCAGAAGAGGGGGCGTGGCAGAAGAGGTCTTGGTCTCCTACAGGATGAAACCCGTGCCAACCAGGGTGCACCAGCTGCTTGAGTTCTAAACCTCTCAGATGTTCTCTCTCTCTTCCATCTTCTCTGTCTCTGAATGAAGTGAGGTCTAAACCTCTCAGATGTCCTCTCTCTCTTCCATCTTCTCTGTCTCTGAATGAAGTGAGGTCTAAACCTCTCAGATGTTCTCTCTCTCTTCCATCCTCTCTGTCTCTGTATGAAGTGAGGTCTAAACCTCTCAGATGTTCTCTCTCTCTTCCATCTTCTCTGTCTCTGAATGAAGTGAGGTCTAAACCTCTCAGATGTTCTCTCTCTCTTCCATCCTCTCTGTCTCTGTATGAAGTGAGGTCTAAACCTCTCAGATGTTCTCTCTCTCTTCCATCCTCTCTGTCTCTGTATGAAGTGAGATCTAAACCTCTCAGATGTTCTCTCTCTCTTCCATCCTCTCTGTCTCTGTATGAAGTGAGGTCTAAACCTCTCAGATATTCTCTCTCTCTTCCATCCTCTCTGTCTCTGTATGAGGTGAGGTCTTAATAATAATAAAACATGAGCAAGAATTCTGTTTCCTGTCTGTTTTATTAAATGGGTAAGCCGTCAATTAAGAGTTACATTTTTTTAAATATGTTATAACTCACTTATTGTTAAGTGATTTATTGGTAATATGATGTTTTACTGGAAGATGAGGAAATGTTGGAGACATTACTGTTAGCAGCACATGGACATGATTATCACTGATGTAATAGTTGAATCCCAACACCAGATGGCAGACAATGTACAACCTAAAGACCTTTGGTCTCGTGCTCTCAAATTATATTCTGGACCTTTGTGCCAGTTTGACTGCATTTTTTCATTCTTCCCTTCTAATCAGGGACTGATTTATACCTGGGACACCAGGTGGATGCAATTCATTATCAGGTAGAACAGAAAAACTGCAGCAATCTGGACCTCCAGGGTAGTTTTGGATACCCCTGGTCTTGTGAATTACAGTGGACTATTTATAATAAAACTACATGACAACTAATTGATAACTAACTGATAACTAATCTATAACTAAATGATAACTACCTGATACCTAATTATAACTAAGTGATAACTACATGATCACTAATAGGCGATATGATGATAACGGCTAATATGAGCTAAGTACTATTGGATTCTAAATTGACCCCTGACCCATAGCCGCAGGAAGTTGTTTGGGGTTTTGAGGGGAGCTGAGGACTACTTTCCTGGAGTAATAAAGGGCCATTTCATAAAGTACAGAGGAGTATGTTTCTTCACTTATACAGGAGTAATAAAGCCCCTCCCCCAAACAAGCCCTGCTTGTTATCTAATTTGTCAATCCACTAAGAATGCTGGTGACATCACACGTATTCCACAGAGAGGACACACTCAGCTTGTGTTCACCTGTGAGTGCATGCGTATGTCTGTGTGTTAGCCATGCTCTTCTGTCAAGATTTGTCATCCAGTGAGCCCAGTAAAGTCCCACTGGAGGGTAAAGGTTTTATGGAGGGTAGGCAGTAGCTATGATGGAGGGTATACAGTAGGTATGATGGAGGGAATACAGTAGGTATGATGGAGGGTATACAGTAGGTATGATGGAGGGTATACAGTAGGTATGATGGAGGGTATACAGTAGGTATGATGGAGGGTATACAGTAGGTATGATGGAGGGTATACAGTTGGTGTGATGGAGGGTATACAGTAGGTATGATGGAGGACATACAGTAGGTATGATGGAGGACATACAGTAGGTATGATGGAGGGTATACATCAGGTATGATGGAGGGTATACAGTAGGTATGATGGAGGGTATACATCAGGTAAGATGGAGGGTATACAGTAGGTATGATGGAGGGTATACAGTAGGTATGATGGAGAGTATACAGTAGGTATGATGGAGGGTATACAGTAGGTATGATGGAGGGTATACAGTAGGTATAATGGGGGGTATACAGTAGGTATGATGGAGGGTAAACAGTAGGTATTATGGAGGGTATACATCAGGTATGATGGAGGGTATACAGTAGGTATGATGGAGGGTATACAGTAGGTATGATGGAGGGTACATAAGGTATGATGGAGGGTATACAGTAGGTATGATGGAGGGTACATAAGGTATGATGGAGGGTATACAGTAGGTATGATGGAGGGTATACAGTGGGTATGATGGAGGGTATACAGTAGGTATGATGGAGGGTACATAAGGTATGATGGAGGGTATACAGTAGGTATGATGTAGGGTATACAGTAGGTATGATGGAGGGTATACAGTAGGTATGATGGAGGGTATACAGTAGATATGATGGAGGGTATAGGGTATACATCAGGTATGATGGAGGGTATACAGTAGGTATGATGGAGGGTATACAGTAGGTATGATGGAGGGTATACAGTAAGTATGATGGAGGGTATACAGTAGGTATGATGGGGGTATACAGTAGGTATGATGGAGGGTATACAGTAGGTATGATGGGGGGTACACAGTAGGTATGATGGAGGGTAAACAGTAGGTATTATGAAGGGTATACATCAGGTATGATGGAGGGTATACAGTAGGTATGATGGAGGGAATACAGTAGGTATGATGGAGGGTATACAGTAGGTATGATGGAGGGTACATAAGGTATGATGGAGGGTATACAGTAGGTATGATGGAGGGTACATAAGGTATGATGGAGGGTATACAGTAGGTATGATGTAGGGTATACAGTAGGTATGATGGAGGGTATACAGTAGGTATGATGGAGGGTATACAGTAGATATGATGGAGGGTATAGGGTAAACATTAGGTATGATGGAGGATATACAGTAGGTATGATGGAGGGTATACAGTAGGTATGATGGAGGGTATACAGTAGGTATGATGGGGGGTACACAGTAGGTATGATGGAGGGTATACAGTAGGTATGATGGGGGGTATACAGTAGGTATGATGGAGGGTAAACAGTAGGTATTATGGAGGGTATACATCAGGTATGATGGAGGGTATACAGTAGGTATGATGGAGGGAATACAGTAGGTATGATGGAGGGTATACAGTAGGTATGATGGAGGGTATACAGTAGGTATGATGGAGGGTATACAGTAGGTATGATGGAGGGTAAACAGTAGGTATGATGGAGGATATACAGTAGGTATGATGGAGGGTATACAGTAGGTATGATGGAGGTTATACAGTAGGTATGATGGAGGACATACAGTAGGTATGATGGAGGGTATACATCAGGTATGATGGAGGGTATACAGTAGGTATGATGGAGGGTATACAGTAGGTATGATGGAGGGTACATAAGGTATGATGGAGGGTATACAGTAGGTATGATGGAGGGTATACAGTAGGTATGATGGAGGGTACATAAGGTATGATGGAGGGTATACAGTAGGTATGATGGAGGGTATACAGTAGGTATGATGGAGGGTACATAAGGTATGATGGAGGGTATACAGTAGGTATGATGTAGGGTATACAGTAGGTATGATGGAGGGTATACAGTAGGTATGATGGAGGGTATACAGTAGATATGATGGAGGGTATAGGGTATACAGTAGGTATGATGGAGGGTATACAGTAGGTATGATGGGAACTCTCTACTAGGCACAGATTAATATCCTCCTTAATCCCACAATTCAATGGGATGGCATCAAGTCAGAATTCCAACAATGGGCCTCAGTAGATAGACAGCAAAGAGTGTCAGGGGCCAATTAATAGCATTCCACTGTATACTGTCTGGATTCTCAAGCCAAACAGGTTCCTGCAACACATCATCAGAACATGTATCTGAATGCAGCACGCACTGAGATCCCCATCCCCAGACACAGGGGGTTACAAAGACTGGACTGAGACCCCAGCTCGCTCCATATGATGGAGGGTACATAAGGTTTGATGGAGGGTATACAGCAGGTATGATGTATATAGGATCTGTCCAAGGCCAGTCTCTACACGGATGTGTCCAAGGCCATTCTCTACAGGGATCTGTCCAAGGCCATTCTCTACAGGGATCTGTCCAGGCTAGTCTCTACAGAGGTCTGTCCAAGGCGTCTCTACAGGGGATCTGTCCAGGCCAGTCTCTACAGGGATTTGTCCAGGCCAGTCTCTACAGGGATCTGTCCAAGGCCAGTCTCTACAGGGATCTGTCCAGTCAAGTCTCTACAGGGATTTGTCCAGTCAAGTCTCTACAGGGATTTGTCCAGGCCAGTCTCTACAGGGATCTGTCCATGGCGTCTCTACAGGGATCTGTCCAGGCCAGTCTCTACAGGGATTTGTCCAGGCCAGTCTCTACAGCGATCTGTCCAAGGCCAGTCTCTACAGGGATCTTCAACGTGGTACAGGGACATTAAACGTGATAGAGTTAAAAATGAAATTTGTTTAAATCAGGTCTGTTTGCTAGGGATGGGGAAGTGTGACACCAATCAGGCCCCCGAGGACTGGAATTACCCAGACCTGCGTAACGGGTTGGTGGAGAGGTTGGTGGGTTGGTGGAGAGCGGGTTGGCGGGTTGGTGGAGAGCGGGTTGGTGGGTTGGTGGAGAGCGGGTTGGTGGGTTGGTGGAGAGCGGGTTGGTGGAGAGCGGGTTGGTGGGTTGGTGGAGAGCGGGTTGGTGGGTTGGTGGAGAGGTTGGTGGTTTGGTGGAGAGGTTGGTGGGTTGGTGGAGAGGTTGGTGGAGAGGTTGGTGGAGAGGTTGGTGGAGAGCGGGTTGGTGGGTTGGTGGAGAGCGGGTTGGTGGGTTGGTGGAGAGGTTGGTGGGTTGGTGGAGAGGTTGGCGGGTTGGTGGAGAGCGGGTTGGTGGGTTGGGGGAGAGGTTGGTAGGTTGGTGGAGAGGTTGGTGGGTTGGTGGAGAGCGCTGTACGCTCAGCAAAACACTTATTGGAAAAGTATCACAGAGACCAGTCCGATATCCATGCTGCGTTGCTGTTTGTGCGCATCCTTCCCCGAGAAGAGACTGTTTTCCAGGAGGACTTGGAAAATGCTTCTCACAACCACAGAGATGCTTCGCCCTGTGGTGAAGGAGGCTCTGACACAACAAAGAATGAGGGGAGAAGTGTACTAAGACCACAGTGCAAGGCAGCTCAGTCCATTAGGGCCTGTCCCTACTGCCCCTGGCACTGGAGCTGTTTCTAAAAAAAATTCTCAAGGGTCAGCTCTTCTAGCTGGCGATCCTGCCCTAACACTGACTCGGTCTGGAAGGGTAAGCAAGCCCAATCCCAAAGATGGTCACTTTTGGAATTCTTAGGCCTAGAACTATAAGACAATGGGGTCACAATAGGCTGTGTAACATTGAACATTGTTAGTGTTGCAAGTTAAAAGAAGGGGGATGTAGATGGGTGGTTGTTCCACCAAGAATTCATGGACTACAAGTGGGATGTGGGGACCACATTGAGTGTGACACAAGATGTAGAGTATCATGTATGAAATTCAGAAGGTCAAGTAAACTCCCTTATTCACCTGCATGATAGAGTAGTCTAAACGGTTAAGAAGCTACAGACAGAAGTTGGCACATCAGCGTTACTGATGTCATAGGAGTCCCGTGGGGCTTATGGGGGTCGTAGAGCAAAACGGAGAACACCATCGTGTTTTTAGTCTCCCTTTCGTATTAGTTTGTAGGCCAAACACTACAGACGTTTTTGTGAGAAGACCGTCTTATGGTCTGACGAACACTGCTCAGGCTCTGCCACCTATCACCCCAGATGCGGAAGGGCGACATTTTCAGATGCGGTGGATTGGGATGCAGCCCATGCAAAAGAAACAGATATATGTAGCTTACAGCTGACAGATTTTGATGGGGATTTTTTTGTTTGTTATTTAGATTGACGCACCGGTGCTTCAATGGACTCTAGGGGATTTCATCCAGCGATAGCCGACCCCAACATATAAGATGTTTGTCGGTGTGGTGTGTTGTAGGTGTAACTACGTTGGAGCTGTCAAATCGGTGAGCAGCTGCTCTTGATCATTGTCACAAAGCCACACCCATCCCACTCAGGTTAGAAGTTCAGAACAAGAAAGTGTAGGCTATATAGAAACAATTATAGTCAAATTAAAAATAATTCAACTAAATGATGAGGATTTCTATCAGCCTAATCGAGGTGTAGATAACACCTCACATTTGTGTTTGAACATGTAAACAATTCTTAATGTGATTTCTCTTAATCAAATCAAATCAAATCAAATTTTATTTGTCACATACACATGGTTAGCAGATGTTAATGCGAGTGTAGTGAAATGCTTGTGCTTCTAGTTCCGACAATGCAGTAATAACCAACAAGTAATCTAACTAACAATTCCAAAAATACTGTCTTGTACACAGTGTAAGGGGATAAAGAATATGTACATAAGGATATATGAATGAGTGATGGTACAAAGCAGCATAGGCAAGATACAGTAGATGGTATCGAGTACAGTATATACATATGAGATGAGTATGTAAACAAAGTGGCATAGTTAAAGTGGCTAGTGATACATGTATTACATAAGGATACAGTCGATGATATAGAGTACAGTATATACGTATGCATATGAGATGAATAATGTAGGGTAAGTAACATTATATAAGGTAGCATTGTTTAAAGTGGCTAGTGACATATTTACATCATTTCCCATCAATTCCCATTATTAAAGTGGCTGGAGTTGAGTCAGTGTCAGTGTGTTGGCAGCAGCCACTCAATGTTAGTGGTGGCTGTTTAACAGTCTGATGGCCTTGAGATAGAAGCTGTTTTTCAGTCTCTCGGTCCCAGCTTTGATGCACCTGTACTGACCTCGCCTTCTGGATGATAGCGGGGTGAACAGGCAGTGGCTCGGGTGGTTGATGTCCTTGATGATCTTTATGACCTTCCTGTGACATCGGGTAGTGTAGGTGTCCTGGAGGGCAGGTAGTTTGCCCCCGGTGATGCGTTGTGCAGACCTCACTACCCTCTGGAGAGCCTTACGGTTGAGGGCGGAGCAGTTGCCGTACCAGGCGGTGATACAGCCCGCCAAGATGCTCTCGATTGTGCATCTGTAGAAGTTTGTGAGTGCTTTTGGTGACAAGCCGAATTTCTTCAGCCTCCTGAGGTTGAAGAGGCGCTGCTGCGCCTTCTTCACAATGCTGTCTGTGTGAGTGGACCAATTCAGTTTGTCTGTGATGTGTATGCCGAGGAACTTAAAACGTGCTACCCTCTCCACTACTTGTTATGCACGTGAGTGAGGACCCAAAAGCGGTTTAACAAAAACAGAGTCCTTTAATGTCAAAACACAGGGAAGACATAGATCCTCTTCAGATGTATATAATGGCAAAATAGACAACCCGCAGAGAGGGCGACAAATTAATCATAAAGTTCTTCTGATATTCACAGAAGAGTCCCCCTTCTTAGCAGCAGAGGAGAATAGCTGGGTTAGAGTCCCCTTCTTAGCAGCAGAGGAGAATAGCTGGGTTAGCGGCGACAGACTGCTGGTCTCTCTGGGTAGGTGCGGGTCGTAGAGGACAGAGGTACCTGATCACACGTAGCATCAGAAGAACAGGCAGATTCCGACAGGACGGGACAAGGGTGAAGCAAACGAGACGATAGCTTGGTTCTGGCATGAGAAACTCAAACGAGAATCTGACAAAGAAAGAAGCAGGAACAGAGAGTGAAATAGAGACCTAATCAGAGGGAAAAAGGGAACAGGTGGGAAGAGGGTGAACGAGGTAGTTAGAGGAGATGAGGAACAGCTGGAGGAGGAGAGAAAGAGAAGGTAACCTAATACGACCAGCAGAGGGAGACAGAGTGAAGAGAAAGAACAGGAACAAGACATAACATGACAAGACATGACACTACTGTTCCATCGATGTGGATAGGGGGGTGTTCCCTCTGCTGTTTCCTGAAGTCCACAATCATCTCCTTAGTTTTGTTGACGTTGAGTGTGAGGTTATTTTCCTGACACCACACTCCGAGGGCCCTCACCTCCTCCCTGTAGGCCGTCTCGTCGTTGTTGGTAATCAAGCCTACCACTGTTGTGTCGTCCGCAAACTTGATGATTGAGTTGGAGGCGTGCGTGGCCACGCAGTTGTGGGTGAACAGGGAGTACAGGAGAGAGCTCAGAACGCACCCTTGTGGGGCTCCAGTGTTGAGGATCAGCGGGGAGGAGATGTTGTTGCCTACCCTCACCACCTGGGGGCGGCCCGTCAGGAAGTCCAGTACCCAGTTGCACAGGGCGGGGTCGAGACCCAGGGTCTCGAGCTTGATGACGAGCTTGGAGGGTACTATGGTGTTGAATGCCGAGCTGTAGTCGATGAACAGCATTCTCACATAGGTATTCCTCTTGTCCAGATGGGTTAGGGCAGTGTGCAGTGTGGTTGAGATTGCATCGTCTGTGGACCTATTTGGGCGGTAAGCAAATTGGAGTGGGTCTAGGGTGTCAGGTAGGGTGGAGGTGATATGGTCCTTGACTAGTCTCTCAAAGCACTTCATGATGACGGAAGTGAGTGCTACGGGGCGGTAGTCGTTTAGCTCAGTTACCTTAGCTTTCTTGGGAACAGGAACAATGGTGGCCCTCTTGAAGCATGTGGGAACAGCAGACTGGTATAGGGATTGATTGAATATGTCCGTAAACACACCGGCCAGCTGGTCTGCGCATGCTCTGAGGGCGCGGCTGGGGATGCCGTCTGGGCCTGCAGCCTTGCGAGGGTTAACACGTTTAAATGTCTTACTCACCTCGGCTGCAGTGAAGGAGAGACCGCATGTTTTCGTTGCAGGCCGTGTCAGTGGCACTGTATTGTCCTCAAAGCGGGCAAAAAAGTTATTTAGTCTGCCTGGGAGCAGGACATCCCAACATAATGGAGTCAATTCTATTCATTTGAATTTGTAAATATGTTTTAGATGTGATAAATTAAAACAACGCTTTTTATTTACTGATTGTTGCACTTTTGCAGATTACTGGCACATACTCTGGTCTACCTCCTTCCAGTTGTCTTTGTGAACGCATCTCCCCTCCAACGTCTGTCTGGTCTACCTCCTTCCAGTTGTCTTTGTAAACGCATCTCCCCTCCAACGTCTGTCTGGTCTACCTCCTTCCAGTTGTCTTTGAAAACGCATCTCCCCTCCAACGTCTGTCTGGTCTACCTCCTTCCAGTTGTCTTTGTAAACGCATCTCCCCTCCAACGTCTGTCTGGTCTACCTCCTTCCAGTTGTCTTTGAAAACGCTTCTCCCCTCCAAGTTGGTCATGTTTATCACTATAGTTTTGATTGACTCTGTCAGGAACTGTTCTAAGCAGGATTTTATGTCATCAACCCGGGATATGACGTATCTCGTTGGCCTTGGGGTCATCTTGATAACATTTTCAGCCGACAGCCAACCTCTCCTCTCAGGTGGGGATGAAGATCAGGACAAATTCCCATTATTTGACCGGAATGTAACAACAACCTCAGCAGGGCCCTCTTCCTCATCACTGGAATGTAACAACAACCTCAGCAGGGTCCTCTTCCTCATCGCTGGAATGTAACAACAACCTCAGCAGGGCCCTCTTCCTCATCACTGGAATGTAACAACAACCTCAGCAGGGCCCTCTTCCTCATCACTGGAATGTAACAACAACCTCAGCAGGGTCCTCTTCCTCATCACTGGAATGTAACAACAACCTCAGCAGGGCCCTCTTCCTCATCACTGGAATGTAACAACAACCTCAGCAGGGCCCTCTTCCTCATCACTGGAATGTAACAACAACCTCAGCAGGGTCCTCTTCCTCATCACTGGAATGTAACAACAACCTCAGCAGGGCCCTCTTCCTCATCACTGGAATGTAACAACAACCTCAGCAGGGCCCTCTTCCTCATCACTGGAATGTAACAACAACCTCAGCAGGGCCCTCTTCCTCATCACTGGAATGTAACAACAACCTCAGCAGGGCCCTCTTCCTCATCACTGGAATGTAACAACAACCTCAGCAGGACCCTCTTCCTCATCACTGGAATGTAACAACAACCTCAGCAGGGCCCTCTTCCTCATCACTGGAATGTAACAACAACCTCAGCAGGGCCCTCTTCCTCATCACTGGAATGTAACAACAACCTCAGCAGGGCCCTCTTCCTCATCACTGGAATGTAACAACAACCTCAGCAGGGCCCTCTTCCTCATCACTGGAATGTAATAACAACCTCAGCAGGGCCCTCTTCCTCATCACTGGAATGTAACAACAACCTCAGCAGGGCCCTCTTCCTCATCACTGGAATGTAACAACAACCTCAGCAGGGCCCTCTTCCTCATCACTGGAATGTAACAACAACCTCAGCAGGGCCCTCTTCCTCATCACTGGAATGTAACAACAACCTCAGCAGGGCCCTCTTCCTCATCACTGGAATGTAACAACAACCTCAGCAGGGCCCTCTTCCTCATCACTGGAATGTAACAACAACCTCAGCAGGGCCCTCTTCCTCATCACTGGAATGTAACAACAACCTCAGCAGGGTCCTCTTCCTCATCACTGGAATGTAACAACAACCTCAGCAGGGCCCTCTTCCTCATCACTGGAATGTAACAACAACCTCAGCAGGGCCCTCTTCCTCATCACTGGAATGTAACAACAACCTCAGCAGGGCCCTCTTCCTCATCACTGGAATGTAACAACAACCTCAGCAGGGCCCTCTTCCTCATCACTGGAATGTAACAACAACCTCAGCAGGGCCCTCTTCCTCATCACTGGATTTTTCCACATCGGTTGTCTCTTGGTCTGGATCATATTCTGTGTTGTCTTCAACTTCTGACACTTCCTCCTCTAATGCATCTTCACTGTCAGCTTCCTGGCCTCTCTCCTCCTCACCAGTGTCATGATCAAAGATATGACCAAGAGCCTCACATACAGTATATTGTTTGTTCATTGTGCTGCCACAGAATGAATTGTGAGCAAGACCTCAAAAAAGCTTTACATACCAGAACTGATATAAAAGTGATATATTTTAAACAATGTTGCGATTATTTGTGAGAATGCCAACAGGTGTGGTTCCGGTAGGGGAAATATTATATTAGGGGAAAGGTTCCAGTTGGGGTTGCCATGGGAACCAAACGGGGAGTGAGGTGTGTGTGTGTGTGTGTGTGTGTGTGTGTGTGTGTGTGTGTGTGTGTGTGTGTGTGTGTGTGTGTGTGTGTGTGTGTGTGTGTGTGTGTGTGTGTGTGTGTGTGTGTGTGTGTGTGCTCAAACACACATGCATGTGGGTCTGGGAGAGGAAGTGTATCCATCTGATGAATGGGCATGTGCCATAACTACATTTTATACATTAATTGTAGTCATTTTTGACTGGGAATACCACAGATGTACACAAGTTAAATGAAACATCCAAAATTGAATGAAAATCATCTAAATGTACAATCAGATTAAATTAACTACATTTTTCAGAGAGAACTTGTAAATCGGTCCAAATCGCCGGAACACAACAGGAGGGTTAAAATAATTGAATTGAAATTGACCCCAACTCTGCTATCCAGATCAACACATCTTTACTTATCTATTAGTGGCAGTTGTTTAAAATTTGTTCTATTCTGTTTCTTGTTTCAGGAAAGAAAGTAAACTGTACATATGCCTATATTGATGATATCAATAAATGGCAGCAGTATAATGTTCGTGATAACACGCCTGGCTTTGTTCCCCAATCACCAAATCAAATAGCCAGTAATTTGGAGGAAAGATATCACAATTGTGGTGACTATTCAGTTTTGAGAAACAATTGTGAACATCTTGTGACATGGCTCCGATATCGAAATAAGGTATCAAAACAGGTAGGTTTTCATCTAGAATTGAATGTTTATAAACCTTTTACATTCATACTTTTATGTGTGTCAGTTAATCTTAAAGGACTACAGTATTCACCATGGCAACCCGTCTTAAATAGCAGTCTAAAGATGGAAACCAGGCTAATAATAGTAATAGGTCTTTAGTTCCTGGGTTATGATAATGTCAGACAGTTGTACTCATATGAATATCTCATATTATTCCAAGTCAGAGGGGATATTTAAAGACACTATACATGTTGCAGTCTGGCTTTAAATTAAAGTAATAATGGGGATGGTAAGTTTCATGTTTTAGCTTCATTTTGGTGTTCAATCCACCACTGAACAGAAACATGTTATCTTTGGATCTGATGCAATCAATTAGTGAATGTCATCCTTAGTTGTAAATGAAAGTTGTAAGCAGAACCGTCAGTTTATTTCACCTGAACAACTTCTTGTTATTCAAATCTTGTTTCCAGGTGTTGTTGAAATGTGAATAACTATGAATATATGACTTACAGTATTTACAAACATTTGAGTGCTGATATGTTCTTCCCTGTTCCTCTTGTCAGGATGGAGCTGTTGGAATGTTTTTACGTTTCTTCAGACCCGCTGAATGGCCTACTACACTGCCACCAGTTAATGAACCAACAGCTTGACTTCTAAACCTCTCAGATGTTCTCTCTCTCTCTTCCATCCTCTCTGTCTCTGTATGAAGTGAGGTCTAAACCTCTCAGATGTTCTCTCTCTCTCTTCCATCCTCTCTGTCTCTGTATGAAGTGAGGTCTAAACCTCTCAGATGTTCTCTCTCTCTCTTCCATCCTCTCTGTCTCTGTATGAAGTGAGGTCTAAACCTCTCAGATGTTCTCTCTCTCTCTTCCATCCTCTCTGTCTCTGTATGAAGTGATTTCTAAACCTCTCAGATGTTCTCTCTCTCTCTTCCATCCTCTCTGTCTCTGTATGAAGTGAGGTCTAAACCTCTCAGATGTTCTCTCTCTCTCTTCCATCCTCTCTGTCTCTGTATGAAGTGATTTCTAAACCTCTCAGATGTTCTCTCTCTCTCTTCCATCCTTTCTGTCTCTGTATGAAGTGAGGTCTTAATAATAATAAAACATCTAGAATCAAGAATCAAGATCAAGAAGTCTGTTTCCTGTCTGTTGACTGCATCCACATCCATGTTTTAGACAATAGAGTTCCTGACCCTTGTATGAAATTTAATGTCATGTCATATTTTTTATTGTATATACAGTGCATTCGGAACGTATTCAGACCCTTTACTATGAGACTCGAAATTGAGCTCAGGTTCATCCTGTTTCCATTGATCATCATTGAGATATTTGTACAACTTGATTGGAGTCCACCTCTGGTAAATTCAATTAATTGGATAAGATGTGGAAAGGCACACACCTGTCTATATAAAGGTCACACAGTTGACAGTGCATGTCAGAGCAAAAACCAAGCCATGAGGTCGAAGGAATTGTCCGTTGAGCTCCAAGACAGGATTGTGAGTAGAAACAGATCTGGGGAAGGGTACCAAATAATGTCTGCAGCATTGGATATCCCCAAGAACAGTGACCTCCATCATTCTTAAATGGAATAAGTTTGGAACCACCAAGACTCTTCCTAGAGCCTTGGTCAGGGAGGTGACCAAGAATCTGAAGGTCACTCTGACAGAGCTCCAGAGTTCCTCTGTGGAGATGGGAGAACCTTCCAGAAGGACAACCATCTCTGCAGCACTCCCCAAATCAGGCCATTATGGTAGAGTGGCCAGACGGAAGCCACTCCTTAGTAAAAGGCACATGACAGCCTGCTAGGAGTTTGCCAAAGGGCACTGAGATCATGACAAACAAGATTCTCTGGTCTGATGAAACCAAGATTGAACTCTTTGGCCTGAATGCCAAGAGTCACGTCTGGCAGAAACATGGCACCATCCCTACGATGAAGCATGGTGGTGGCAGCATCAAGATGAGGGGATGTTTTTCAGCGGCAGGGACTGGGAGATTAGTCAGGATCGAGGGAAAGATGAACGGAGCAAAGTACAGAGACATCCTTGATGAAAACCTGCTCCAGAGTGCTCAGGACCTCAGACTGTGACGAAGGTTCACCTTCCAACAGGGCAACGACTCTAAGCACACAGCCAAGACAACACAGGAGTGGCTTTGGGACTCTGAATGTCCTTGAGTGGCCCAGTCCTTGAGTGGCCCATAATAAATACAAATACAAGGCTGGTGGGTATGCAGGCCACGGAAGAACTGAGACATTTTCATCTTCCAGGAATTGCTTACAGATCCTTGCGACATGGGGTAGTGCATTATCATGATGGCGACGAATGAATGGGACGACAATGGGCCTCAGGATCTCGTCACAGGATCTCTGTGCATTGTAAGTGCCATCAATAAAATGCAATTGTGTTCATTGTCCGTTATGCCTGCCCATAACATAACCCCACTGCACTCTGTTCACAACATAAAAATCAGCAAACCGCTCGCCCACATGACACCATACACCTGGTCTGCGGTTGTGAAGCCGGTTGGACGTACTGCTAAATTCTCTAAAACGACATTGCATGCAGATTGCACGCTCCCTCAAAACTTGAGACATCTGTGGCATTGTGTTGTGTGACAAAACTGCACATTTTAGAGTGGACTTTTATTGTCCCCAGCACAGGGTGCACCTGTGTAATGATCATGCTGTTTAATCAGCTTATTGATATGCCACACCTGTCAGGTGGATCGGTATCTTGGCAAAGGAAAAATGCTCCCTAAGAGGGAAGTAAACACATTTGGCCACAAAATTGGAGAGAAATAAGCTTTTTTGTGCTTATGGAACATTTCTGGGATCATTTATTTCAGCTCGTTAAACATGAAACCCTTTACACGCTGCCTTTATATATTTTTGTTCAGTGTTGTTAAGTGTTGCAAAATTTGAGGCAGCTGGTGCTTGTGGAGTTGCTAGGGAGCTGAGTTCAAGGCAACTCGTTCAGCGTTACATTCAAGTCTGGACCTTTCTCCTGAATTTTTGTTAATCCTTAACGCCAGGGGTGTCAAACTCATTCCTTGTGTCTGCAGGTTTTTTGTTTTTCCTTTCAATTAAACCCAAGGCAACCAGGTGAGGGGAGTGACTTGCTAATTAGTAACCTTAATTTCATAAATCAAGTACAAGGGAGGAGCGAAAACCGTGGCATTAGTTTGACACCTGCTTAACACCATTAAATGTCAACCTGAGAAGAGGACAGGGAGTAGGGACCAACAATGGTCACCGACTTGACAAAAGATCCGCTTGAACGTGCCCAGTGTGTCCCTCTTTGGAACTGCGAAAGCAAGCTGCCCTTTCGGTGGTGAAAAGTTGACCCCATTTTGGACATACTGCATGCAATTAGTATTTGGCTGATTGGGTTATGGAATTGAGAGGAGGAGGAGGAGGAGGAAGAAGAAAAGGCGGAGTAGCAGGATCGGGGAATGTCCGTTCGAGTGTAGAGCAACTTTTCCCGATAGAATGGAGTCTGAGGGATCTGAGGAGAGTGAGGAAGAGGCAGAGTATGTGAAGAAGGGAAAGTAAAAAGAGCCTGAGCCTTGCACCGATGTGCATGATAAAGATGAGTCTGGTCCGGTAGGGGTGAGATTTTAGGAGAGGGTGAACCTCTGCCTTTTGGCACATCCATATGTTTTTTCAGAGTGGGTGGAAACAGAGTTTGGTGCAGTTGAATAGGTGAAGGTAACCCGAGGTGGTCTTGTGATGTTTGTTTGTGTTTTCTTCCGCCCAGAGTGAGCAACTTGGGTCAAGAGTGATGTCTTGCTTTGCCCTTAAGAGCAGGAACCATTGAAAGGAGTGATTTCTGGGGTAGCGTTAAGTCTGGAGCAGGAGCAATTAAAGTTGAAGATTCCTGGTGTTTGTGACACCCACCTTTTGATGCAACACAGATCTGGTGGGGAGCGTGGTGAAACAGGAGTTCTTTTGAGTTCGAGGTTTTACCTGATAATTCATATATCCTAACATGACTTTATCCTGTTAGAGCTTTTGTGCCGAATCCACTGAGGCTTTTCCGGTGTCATATTTATTGTCGCAGCTGTTTATAGGAGGGAGATTCCAAGATGTGGGAAGTGTGCAGGAGGCTTGGGACAGAGGAATGTCTAGTTTTGGTGGAAAAAGTTGTGTGCGTGTGAAATGTAGGAGCTCCCATGTAGGAGCTCCCATGTTGCTGGGGATCTTAGAGTCCGGTGTTGAGGTGGCCAGGGTCGAGGTGAGGTGGCCAGGGTCAGAAAGGTGCAGAGTTTTTGTAAGATGAGACAGTAAAGAAAGTAAAGGAGGATGGGTCAAGGGTGAGGGATCCTGTGAGTAGTAGATTTGTGCCAGCACAGAGGGATAGGCCAACGAGTGATATGCTTAAGTAAGGTTGGTTTCATAAAAATGGTCACAGAAAATAGATGTTGTGGTGGCAGCCGCAGGGAAGAACTTAGGGGTACAACATTTGACTTCAGAAGAGTTACAGCATGTGTTGAGTGGTAGTGTCTCGTCTTCTCAGGTCGTTTGCCTGGGGTAGGATCAGACAGGGTTAAAGTAGTGGAATGTGGGGGGGCGGGGGGGGGGGGTTTAATGAGTGTAGGGTTACAGAGTATAATGGATTTACACTCCAGTCCAGTTGGTGACGGTAGTGCACCTTGTGATTGCCAACCGCCATTTAAAAAGCAGAAGGAGAAGAAGACGAAGAAGAGAGAGCAGTTGGATTTAGACCGAGGGTTCATGGTCACACAGGAGTGGGGTTATGGCTAATGCCTTGTTAGTCACCCTGTCAAAAGCCAGACAAGGTGCATACAAAAAGACATGCTCCTTGGCTGCAGTATGTTGACCTCACTGGGGGGTCACAGACGTTGTCGTGCATCACTCGATTGTAGAAACAAAGTAGATGAGTGTTTACAACCAACCTGGAATACACCAACAAATGTGACTCAAAGATGTGTGTTTATTTGGTGGGTTAGTAAGAAAGACTGACACCACTATAATAATGTGCTGTTGGAAATGTCTGGGATTACAGCACTACAACCCTTTATCAAGTGTGGATTTTGCTGCAGGGACTATTCTCTGAACATCAGTGTAGACCCCCAGATGGATGACAGGGGAGGGGGGGGGACCACCTTCTACTCCCCACATCCAGGCTCTGTGTTGATATCAACTCTCATCTCATTGGTTGTGTCTCATGGGTTTTATAAAAATTCAGCTGTGACCTCTGGTGAGGAGCTCTGTGTTTTTGACCTTAACGTGATGTAGGACAGAGTGACTTGTGACCCCTAAGTGACTTGTGACTTGTGACCCCTAAGTGACTTGTCTTATCAACTGTTTGCAGTAATGTCCTCAGTGTTGTATTAGGAATTAAGCATTCTCTGTGTTGATCTTGCCAACCCTCACTGTCACACCTCTGAGAAGAAGAGGCGCTGTAGGTCTGATATGTGATTGAAAGTTAACTTTACATTAATACTATTGGTTAACAATTAAGATGCTTTTAAAAGGGTCTTAGGTTCTTTCTCTTGTGTTCCTGACTTGATGTGGTGAGATACCTACAGTCTCTCTCTTTCTCTCCCATGAGCTATGGGCCATGACACAATATATGGTTTCTTTCTCCCTCAATTCAATTCAATTTAAGGACCTTATTGGCATGGGAAACATATGTTAACATTGCCAAAGCAAGTGAAGTAGATAATAAACAAAAGTTAAATAAAAAATAAAATGTACAATAAACATTACAGTCACAGAAGTTCCAAAATAATAAATACATTTCAAATGTCATATTATGTATATATACAGTGTTGTAACAATGTGCAAATAGTTAAAGTACAAAAGGGAAAATAAATAAGCAGTGCTTGTATACAGCTGGTGCACGATATCTAAGGAAGTCTCAAGCTATTGCTCCCCTGAGGTAGAGTTTCTCATTATATGCTCATCTGTATTCTTTGTAGCTGTTTACATACCACCACAGTCAGAGGCTGGCACTAAGACAGCATTGAATGAGCTGTATTCCACCATAAGCAAACAAGAAAACGCTCATCCAGAGGCTGCGCTCCTAGTAGCCCGGGACTTTAATGCAGGGAAACTTAAATTAGTTTTACCAAATTTCTATCAGCATGTTAAACGTGTAACCAGAGGGAAAAGAACTCTGGACCACCTATACTCCACACACAGAGACGCGTACAAAGCTCTCCCTCGCCCTCCATTTGCCAAATCTGACCATAATTCCATCCTCCTGATTCCTGCTTACAAGCTAAAATTAAAGCAGGAAGCACCAGAGACTCAGTATATAAAAAAGTGGTCAGATGAAGCAGATGCTACAGGACTGTTTTGCAGCACTGACTGGAATATGTTTTGGGATTCCTCCAATGGCATTGAGGAGTACACCACATCTATCAATGGCTTCATCAATAAGTGCATCAATGACGTCGTCCTCACAATGACCGTACTTACATACCCCAACCAGAAGCCATGGATTACAGGCAACATTTGCACTGAGCTAAAGGGTAGAGCTGCCGCTTTCAAGGAGAGGGACTCTAACCCTGAAGCTCATAAGAAATCCTGCTATGCCCTCGGACAAACCATCAAACAGGCAAAGCGTCAATACAGGACTAAGATCGAGTCGTACTACACCGGCTCTGACGCTCGTCGCAAAAGGAACACCGATGTGAGAATGCTATTCATTGACTACAGCTCAGCGTTCAACACCATAGTGCCCTCAAAGCTCATCAATAAGCTAAGGACCCTGGGACTAAACACCTCCCTCTGCAACTGGATCCTGGACTTCCTGAGGGGCTGCCCCCAGGTGGTAAGGGTAGGTAACAACACATTTGCCACGCTGATCCTCAACACAGGGGCCCCTCAGGGGTGCATACTCAGCCCCCTCCTGTGCTCCCTGATCACTCATGACTGCACGGCCAGGCATGGCTCCAACACCATCATTCAATTTGCCGATGACACAACAGTGGTAGGTCTGATCACTGACTACAACGAGACAGCCTATAGGGAGGAGGTCAGAGACCTGGCCGTGTGGTGTCAGGACAACAACCTCTCCCTCAACATGATCAAGACAAAGGAGATGATTGTGGACTACAAGAAAAAGAGGACCGAGCACGCCCCCATTCTCATCGACGGGGCTCTAGTGGAGCAGGTTGAGAGTTTCAAGTTCCTTGGTGTCCACATCACCAACAAACTAACATGGTCCAAGCACAACAAGAAGAGGGCATGACAAACCTATTCCCCCTCAGGAGACTGAAAATATTTGGCATGGGCCCTCAGATCCTCAAAAGGTTCTAAAGCTGCACCATCGAGAGCATCCTGACTGGTTGCATCACTGCCTGGTATGGCAACTGCTCGGCCTCCGACCGCGTGACACTACAGAGCGTAGTGCGAACGGCCCAGTACATCACTGGGGCCAAGCTTCCTGCCATCCAGGACCTCTATACCAGACAGTGTCAGAGGAAGGCCCTAAAAATGGTCAAGGACTCCAGCCACCCCAGGTCATAGACTGTTCTCTCTGCTACCGCACGGCAAGCTGTACCGGAGCGCCATGTTTAGGTCCAAGAGGCTTCTAAACAGCTTATACCCCCAAGCAATAAGACTCCTGAACATCTAGTCAAATGGCTACCCAGACTATTTGCATCCATTCACTTTTTTCTGCATTTTAGGAACCATCTCCTAGACTATCTTTAGAAAGGATCTGTGGTCTTTGTGTCATTGTGCGACGCCATGCTGGTTGTTGTGTAAAACCACAGACTTTTTTGGTGCTTTCAAGACAACTAGGGGAAAGAATACGAGGTAAAATTATGACATCAGTGATCTTCAGGTCAGAAAGTCTGAGCTTTAGAAAGATGCTGGAGTTTCCGACTTTGAATTCCGAGTTGGATGACCGTTCAAAACAATTTCCCCAGTTGCAGCTCATTTATTTTTTAGATTTCCCAGTTTTCTTGAATGCACTGAAGTCGGAAGTTGGAGATTTCCGAGTTCCCAGATGTTTTGAGCGGGGCGCTAGCTGCTCATCTCATCACTACAAGCGCTGTTTGATTCACCAGATACTCTTCATGCCCACGTTCTGATACGCCAAGCACAAAGAGGAACTGATCAAACAGCCAATGGAAAGGTAGAAGCGAAATGCCCACCCAGGCGGGTTCAGCGAGGAGAATGAGAGAGAGAGAGAGAGAGAGAGAGAGAGAGAGAGAGAGAGAGAGAGAGAGAGAGAGAGAGAGAGAGAGAGAGAGAGAGAGAGAGAGAGAGAGAGAGAGAGAGAGAGAGAGAGAGAGAGAGAGAGAGAGAGAGAGAGAGAGAGAGAGAGAGAGAGATCAGGGTTGTACACCAAACTTACACACAGTAGAATTCACTAAGTAAAAAATAAAATGCTGACAAATACTGACATTTAATCAATTACAAACCATGTGACCCTCCCTTGGACTAAGTAAAACAATTACCATCCCCCTGACTGATATGTAAAAAACATGACCCTCCCCCATTTTAAATCTAAATCAAATGTCAATTCTCTCCATCCAGGACAAGTTGCACTTCTAAAAAGGCAGTGCGGAAAAATCCATTATCTGCAACAAATAAACCCATAAGTCTTCCACTGCTGTCCCTTCTTCCCTGCTGTAACCATGAATTGCATACTTTACTTTCCATCATTTCCCCAGGACTGACCTGATGAAGAAAATGAAGCAGACGTTCATTTTTGTCATTTTGTTGGCAATTTACATTCAACTGGGCACATCTAATGACCCGGATGTAAGTGTGTTTTAAATGCTACAGAAAAAGTTGTGCAAATATGTAAATCAGTTAGCCAACATTAGCCTGTTGTGTTATACACAGTCTCACATTCCTTGAAATCATTGCCTGCCTTACTGACTAAATAGACAGTTTTAATATCTATTCAATATGTTGATATGAAATATGTTGATTGCGCAATTTTGCCTAAATAACATGGAGTGAGATTGTAATTGTATTAAAACTGATCACAGAATTACTCTGTTATACTTACAGCAGGAGATTAGGAGAAGAAAGCCTGCACCACAGGTAAAACAAAACGAAACAATCAACAGAAATGACATGATAATAGAATTCAGCCATTATTACACAGGAGGAATCCCAGAGTTAATTGGATCCTGAGCTAAAGGTCTTACTGCGCTAGGACCTGGCAAAAATCTACTGTATATATGTATATATATATTGTACAGGCCCACATAAATGTCTCTCTGTCTCACTTAGTGAATGTCTCTCTATCTCACTTCTCACTCTCTATCTCACTTCTCACTCTCTCTCTCACTCTATCTCACTTCTCACTCTCTATCTCACTCTAGTTACCAATTCCGTAGCAGTTCCTGTGTAACTACAAAATGTTATTACTGTGTAGTTACATAGTTAGAAGTGTAAGCTACAGTACACGAGGAACGCTTACTGGTGTGTGTTTGTACTGTAACATTTGCCCACTGAGTTATGCATTCTCTCAACTTCTGTGAAATCATTGCCTACCTTAACTTTACTATATGTTGATATTATCTGGTGTGGCGTTTACATTTCATTAGAACCACATTATCTTTCTATTGTCCTTACAGGAGGCTCAGGCCGCACAAGGAAATACTCAAGAACCGGTAAATAGAACACACCAATAACATTATTTGTTTCCTGAATAACGACACATGAAAGCACTATACTGTTCAGCTGATTTGAAACCTGATTGTACTGTCCTTATGGTAGTTAGTCTTCTATCAATTCACTTTAGGAGACATCTACAGTACATGACAGTACAGTACATGACTACCAGTAAATTAGCATAGATTTTTACTGAAAGTCATTGAGAAGTTACTTTTTTATTTTGAATATAAAACATACTTGATAAACAAATATGTCAATTACTTTCAGTAGGTGATCGTTGTCTACCAGTGAAATAATTTCCTAATTTTACGTCTTTATCCATATTGTATGCATATTTGAATCAATCAGTGAAATGTATTTATAAAGCCCTTCTTACATCAGCTGATATCTCAAAGCGTCACGTTCTAACATTTATTTCCTTTGTTTTGTCATTATTTAGTATGGTCAGGGAGTGAGTTGGGTGGGCAGTCTATGTTTGTTTTTCTATGATTTTGGGATTTCTATGTTTCGGCCTAGTATGGTTCTCAATCAGAGGCAGGTGTCATCAGTTGTCTCTGATTGAGAATCATACTTAGGTAGCCTGGGTTTCGCTGTTTGTTTGTGGGTGTTTGTTTCCGTGTCTGTGTATTTTCACCGAACGGTACTGTTTTGGTTTTCGTTTGTTGGTTTCACGTTTATTGTTTTTGTATCAGTTGTGTTCATGTTGAGTATTTCTTATTAAAAGAACCATGGACACTTACACGCCGCATATTGATCCTCCGATCCTTCTCGCCTCTCCTCTTCAGACGAAGAGGAGGAAAACCCTTATGTAACGGATGTGAAACGGCTAGCTTAGTTAGCGGTGCGCGCTAAATAGCGTTTCAATCGGTGACGTCACTTGCTCTGAGACCTTGAAGTAGTGGTTCCCCTTGCTCTGCAAGGGCCGTGGCTTTTGTGGAGCGATGGGTAACGATGCTTCGTGGGTGACGGTTGTTGATGTGTGCAGAGGGTCCCTGGTTCGCGCCCGGGTATGGGCGAGGGGACGGTCTAAAGTTATACTGTTACACTTACACAAAGTGCTGTACAGAAACCCAGCCTAAAACCCCAAACAGCAAGCAATGCAGGTGTAGAAGCACAGTCGCTAGGAAAAACTCCCTAGAAAGGCCGAAACCTTGGAAGAAACCTAGTGAGGAACCAGGCAATGAGTGGTGGCCAGTCCTCTTCTGGCTGTGCCGGGTGGAGATTATAACAGAACATGGCCAAGATGTTCAATTGTTCATAGATGACCAGCAGGGTCAGATAATAATAATCACAGTGGTTGTCGAGGGTGCAACAGGTCAGCACCTCAGGAGTAAATGTCAGTTGGCTTTTCATAGCCGATCATTCAGAGTATCTCTACCCCTCCTGCTGTCTCTAGAGAGTTGAAAACAGCAGGTCTGGGACAGGTAGCACGTCCGGTGAACAGGTCAGGGTTCCATAGCCGTAGGCAGGAAAGTTGAAACTGGAGCAGCAGCACGGCCAGGTGGACTGGGGACAGCAAGGAGTCATCAGGCCAGGTAGTCCTGAGGCATGGTCTCAGGGCTCAGGTCGTTCTCAGGGCTCAGGTCGTTCGCGAGAAAGAGAGAGAAAGAGAAAGAATTAGAGAGCATACTTAAATTCACACAGGAAACCGGATAAGACAGGAGAAATACTCCAGATATAGCATACTGACCCTATCCCCCCGACACAAACTATTGCAGCATAAATACTGGAGGCTGAGACAGGAGGGGTTGGGAGACACTGTGGCCCTTACTGACACTTACTATCCTGAGACAAGGCCGAGTATGGCCCACTAGGATCTCCCCTACGGCACGAACCCGAGGGGGGACACCAACCCGGACAGGAAGATCACTCACTTGAGTGACTCAACCCACTCAAGTGACGGACCCCTCCTAGGGACGGCATGAAAGAGCCCTAGTAAGCCAGTGACTCAGCCCCCGTAGTAGGGTTTGGGGCAGAGAGGGGAACCGGCCAGGCAGAGACAGCAAGGGCGGGTCTTTGCTCCAGTGCCTTTCCGTTCACCTTCACACTCCTGTGCCAGACTACACTCAATCATATGGCCCACTGAAGAGATCAGTCTTCAGTAAAGACTTTAAGGTTGAGACCGAGTCTGATCTCTCACATGGATAGGCAGACCATTCCATAAAAATGGAGCTCTATAGGAGAAAGCCCAGAAATTCTAGGGCCGGTAAGGAGGCCTGCATCTTGCGACCATAGGGTACAGTGTAGGTATGTACGGCAGGACCAAATCGGAAAGATCGGTAGGAGCAAGCCCATGTAATGCTTTGTAGGTTAGCAGTAGAACCTTGAAATCAGCCCTAAATGCTCTGAGTTGTGTGACGCTACATAAATGAATAGAGATTTTATTAGCAATTAGCATTTGACAATGTTGGATTGCTCATAATAACTAATGACCTGTTGTTGTTGTTGTTTTTTAAGTTTACATTTGGGGATATCATCACATTTCAACAGACAACTTTTTACATTCCAAGCTATAACCACTATGCTATTTACGTGGGCAGTAAACCGATCTACGGTAAAGGTTCTGGACAGGATATTTTTCACTTCTCAGGTAAGATTACAAAAGTTTAATAAAACATAAGCCTTTTAAATACTTTATGTTAAACATTTCTAGTCCCTTACTCATGTCAAATAGCTGTCTTTTTCATTCATCAGGTGAAAATAAAATGAATTCAGATTGTGTGTTTGACAACCTGAAGGATGCTAGACAAGGCAGTACCCCTGTGGAACAGAATAGAGATTCTGAGGAACTGAAAAGGAGAAGCGACGAAGACATGATTCAGGATATTATAACTCTGCACAAAAAATGTAAAGGATTATACGATCTTACATCTGCTAATTGTGAGCAACTTGCGACAGTAATTCGCTATGGTTCTGCAAGCTGCATACAGGTATGTTTATTTCTTTAATCAAACATTGAGACTCAACAACAGCATCACTTTTCAAATCCATATTAAAATCCACCACATGCATTCAAAAGTATTTGCCTTTGATAATTGTTTTAACATCAACTGTAATTTAAAAACAAATAAACTCTGTAGGCTACGTGATATGAATTGCTATAAAATGGTTAGTGGATGTAGGTAACCCTATAGCAATCATGAATCAGTTTTGTGGTCAATTCCATAGAAATAGAATGAATAGAATGGGCTTGGAAGATCTAACCCAGGCAATTTTACTGGTAAACCCATGGGTACACTTGCAGTAGATGAGGTAAAGGAGTCAATGGAAGGCAGATGTTCCATTGACCAGATTGGCGCACAATCAACAAATCTGAACTAACAAAGTGGATATTTCTCAAATCCGTCATGATTTGTGTTGTAACAGGCCCACAATGTGGTTACTTAAATCCGACTTGGATATATTTGTCTGTTTTCGCTGTAGAACAGAAGTTATCCCTTTTCAAGTTTAGAAGAAGTGACTGATAAATGTGACTGCTAAATGCCAACTGCCGTTGGTATAAGCTGGTTAGCATAGCTAGCACACAGAAATCAGTGGTGATAGTCAAAGTCGTATTTTAACTTTAATGCAGTTGATTGGTAACGATAACATGAACATGTCTTAGGGTTGACAGCCATACAAGCATTAAACTCCGATGTTAACCTCAACATAGTGTGAAATACACATATAACCAATAGGCTAAACTTAGGATCATTTTGCTGGGGGGCAATGAGGAGACTCGGGATCTTTCCCCCACGAGTTTCCATGGCAACTCCATTGTTTTGGTTGAGTTTAATTGACTCCTTTACTGTATCTATAGATAAAGAGACCAATCGAACTCAAGAGTTATACATTGGAAAGACACCAAGAGACAGACAATAAATAATATTATTCACACAATTCATATTTTTTAAAATCTCTATTAAACAAGGCAAGTCAGTTAAGAACAAATTGTTATATATAATGATGGGTTACCACGTCCAAACCCAAACCCGGACAACGCTGGGCCATCTGTGTGCCTCACAATCACAGTCGGTTGTGATACAGCTTGGAATTGAGCCAGGTTCTGTAGTGACACCTCTAGAACTGAGATGCAGTGCCTTAGACCGCTGCACCACTCAGGAGCCCTGAATATATACATTTTTCATATTATTATATATTAAATTAGATATTTAGAAAAGGAGAGGCGTGATACAAAAACATTTTATATTTGTTTTATAAGCTAAACTTGTATTTGTGGTAATGTCAGTTAAGTTGACTCAATAAATCACAGCACAGATTGAAGGGTACACTTCCTGCTTTTACTTCCTGGAATGGGTAAACTCAAAATGGCTGCCAGTCCATTCTATGGTCAATTCCAATTTAAATTCTCTGTTTTCTCATTCAAAGAGGACACATTGTAATTGTGATTGGAATTTCAGTAACCTTCCTGAATTTAAATAGTTGATCCCAACCTTGGAGACATTGTGTATCACTTGATTTTGTCTCTTTATCAACCGTCCATAGGAAGGTACCAATATATTCATCCAACTTTTTGCTGCAAACTACTGCTATAAGGAACTGATCACTTCAATGATCAAGAAGAAGCAGAAGAGGGGGCGTGGCAGAAGAAGTCTTGGTCTCCTACAGGATGAAACCCGAGCCAACCAGGGTGCACCAGCTTGAGTTCTAAACCTCTCAGATGTTCTCTCTCTCTTCCATCCTCTCTGTCTGTGTATGAAGTGAGGTCTAAACCTCTCAGATGTTATCTCTCTCTCTTCCATCCTCTCTGTCTCTGTATGAAGTGAGGTCTAAACCTCTCAGATGTTCTCTCTCTCTTCCATCCTCTCTGTCTCTGTATGAAGTGAGGTCTAAACCTCTCAGATGTTCTCTCTCTCTTCCATCCTCTCTGTCTCTGTATGAAGTGAGGTCTAAACCTCTCAGATGTTCTCTCTCTCTTCCATCCTCTCTGTCTATGTATGAAGTTAGGTCTTAATAATAATAAAACATGAGCAAGAATTCTGTTTCCTGTCTGTTTTATTGTCTGTTAACTGCATCCACATCCATGTTTTAGAGTGAGACGGTACACTGCTGAGAGAAGCAGAATATATTCAGACTTTACTTTAGGGTAGAATCTACATATAGTTTATAAAGGGTTTGTCAATTAACTGTTACATTTTAGAAATAAGGGATTATCCAGTGTTACTGAGTTTATGGTCGCACAATTTCAGGTGTGAATTTAGAAAGGTTAACAAAGTACTGTATTGGTAATATGGGGTTAATAGAAAAATAATAATCTAAAACTGACTGGATAATATTTCTATTGGTGTTTTACTGTAAGACGAGGAAATGTTGGAGACATTACTGTCAGCAGCATGTGGACATGATTATCACTGATGTAATAGTTGAATCCCAACACTAGATGGCAGACAATGTACAACATAAAGACCTTTGGACGACTCTAGTGTGTTACAGCAGCCTACTCATCTTGGAAGGTGGCAAAGCTACAGCGGTGTTGGTCAGACCATGAGGCATCCCGTAAATCAGTAATCTAACAAAACATCTGTACAGTGCATTCGGAAAGTATTCAGACCCCTTGACTTTTTCCACATTTTGTCATTTTACAGCCTTGTTCTAAAATTGATTAAATAAAACAATTCCTCATCAATCTACACATAATACCCCATAATGACAAGTGTATTAAATTAAAAAAACTTTTTTGCAAGTGTATTAAAATGAAAAAACCTTATTTAGATAAGTATTCACACCCTTTGAAGTTTTCACAACCTTCCAGAAAGACAACCATCTCTGCAGCACTCCACCAGCCAGGCCTTTATGGTAGAGTGGCCAGACGGAAGACACTCCTCACTAAAAGGCACATGACAGCTCACTTGGAGTTTTCCAAAAGGCACCCAAAGACTCTCAGACCATGAGAAACAAGATTCTCTGGTCTGATGAAACCAAGATTGAACTATTTGGCCTGAATGCCAAGCATCATGTCTGGAGGAAACCTGGCACCATCCCTACAGTGATGCATGGTTGTGGCAGTATCATGTTGTGGGGATGTATTCAGGGACTGAGAGACATGTCAGGATTAAGGCAAGGATGAACGGAGCAATGTACAGAGAGATCCTTGATAAAACCTGCTCCAGAGCGCTCAGGACCTCAGACTGGGGCGAAGGTTCACCTTCCAACAGGGCAGTGACCCTAAGCACACAGCCAAGACAACGCAGGAGTTGCTTCAGGACAAGTCTCTGAATGTCCTTGAGTGGCCCAGCCAGAGCCCAGACTCTAACCCAATCGAACATCTCTGGAGAGACATGAAAATAGCAGTGCAGATACGCTCCCCATCCAACCTGACAGAGCTTGAGAGGATGTGCAGAGAAGAATGGGAGAAACTCCCCAAATATCAAATCAAATGTATTTATATAGCCCTTCGTACATCAGCTGATATCTCAAAGTGCTGTACAGAAACCCAGCCTAAAACCCCAAACAGCAAGCAATGCAGGTGTAGAAGCACGGTGGCTTGGAAAAACTCCCTAGAAAGGCCAAAACCTAGGAAGAACCTAGAGAGGAACCAGGCTATGTGGGGTGGCCAGTCCTCTTCTGGCTGTGCCGGGTGGAGATTATAACAGAACATGGCCAAGATGTTCAAATGTTCATAAATGACCAGCATGGTCTAATAATAATAAGGCAGAACAGTTGAAACTGGAGCAGCAGCACGGCCAGGTGGACTGGGGACAGCAAGGAGTCATCATGTCAGGTAGTCCTGATGCACGGTCCTAGGGCTCAGGTCCTCCGAGAGAGAGAAAGAAAGAGAGAAAGAGAGAATTAGAGAGAGCACACTTAAATTCACACAGGACACCGAATAGGACAGGAGAAGTACTCCAGATATAACAAACTTACCCTAGCCCCCGACACATAAACTACTGCAGCATAAATACTGGAGGCTGAGACAGGAGGGGTCAGGAGACACTGTGGCCCCATCCGAGGACACCCCCGGACAGGGCCAAACAGGCAGAATATAACCCCACCCACTTTGCCAAAGCACAGCCCCCACACCACTAGAGGGATATCTTCAACCACCAACTTACCATCCTGAGACAAGGCAGAGTATAGCCAACAAAGATCTCGCCACGGCACAACCCAAGGGGGGATGCCAACCCAGACAGGAAGATCACGTCAGTGACTCAACCCACTCAAGTGACGCACCCCTCCTAGGAATGGCATTAGAGAGCACCAGTAAACCAGTGACTCAGCCCCTGTAATAATTAAAGGCAGAGAATCCCAGTGGAGAGAGGGGAACCGGCCAGGCAAAGACAGCATGGGCGGTTCGTTGCTCCAGTGCCTTTCCGTTCATCTTCACACTCCTGTGCTGGACTACACTCAATCATAGGACCTACTGAAGAGATGAGTCTTCAATAAAGACTTAAAAGTTGAGACCGAGTCAGCGTCTCTCACATGGGTTGGCAGACCATTCCATAAAAAGGGAGCTCTGCTTCCAGCTGTTTGCTTAGAAATTCTAGGGACAGTAAGGAGGCCTACATCTTGTGACCATAGCGTACGTGTAGGCACGGCAGGACCAAATCAGAAAGATAGGTAGGAGCAAGCCCATGTAATGCTTTGTAGGTTAGCAGTAAAACCTTGAAATCAGCCCTTGCCTTAACAGGAAGCCAGTGTAGAGAGGCTAGCACTGGGATTTACAGTTGATTTGTCAGAGTACAAACCATCCACAGAGACAAACTGTTATCTTTCCGACAGATATGATCTAAACTAGGCCAGAGCTGGTCCATGTAGACCAATTTGAGATTCCAATCTCTCCCAAAAAATGTAGTGATCGATGGTATCAAAAGCAGCACTAAGGTCTAGGAGCACGAGGACAGATAACGAGCCTCAGTCTGACGCCAATTAAAGGTAATTTACCACCTTCACAAGTGCAGTCTCAGTGGTATGATGGGGTCTGAAACCTGATTGAAGCGTTTCGTATACATTGTTTGTCTTCAGGAAGGCAGTGAGTTGCGATGCAACAGCTTTTTCTGAAAGGAATGGGATGAGTTCTTTATATTTTCAGGGTCAAGGTTTGGATTTTTAAGAGAGGCTTCATTACTGCCTCTTTTTGTGAGTTTGGTACACATCCGGTGGATAGAGAGACGTTTATTATGTTCAACATAGGAGGGCCAAGCACAGGAAGCAGCTCTTTCAGTAGTTTAGTTGGAATAGGGTCCAGTATGCAGCTGGAAGGTTTAGAGGCCATGATTATTTTCATCAATGTGTCAAGAGAAATAGTACTGAAAAACTTTAGTGTCTCCCTTGATCCTAGGTCACGGCAGTGTTGTGCAGACTCAGGACAACTGAGCTTGAAGGAATACGCAGATTTAAAGAGGAGTCCGTAATTTGCTTTCTGATGATCATGATCTTTTCCTCAACGTTGTTCATGAATTTATCACTGCTGAAGTTAAAGCCACCCTCTCTTGGGGAATGCTGCTTTATAGTTAGCTTTGCGACAGTATCAAAAATACATTTTGGAATGTTCTTATTTTCTTCAATTAAGTTGGAAAAATAGGATGATCGAGCAGCAGTAAGGGCTCTTCGATACTGCACAGTACTGTCTTTCCAAGCTAGTTGGAAGACTTCCAGTTTGGAGTAGCACCATTTCTGTTCCTCTGGTATTTTCTGAATACCAGGAACCTAGTTTCTTATAACAAATGTTTTTTGTTTTTAGGGGTGCGATTACATCTAGGGTATTGTGCAAGGTTAAATTGGGTTCCTCAGTTAAGTGGGTAACTGGTTTTTGTACTCTGACGTCCTTGGGTAGGCGGAGGGAGTCTGGAAAGACATTAGGGATCTTTGGGTTGTCCGAGAATTTATAACTTTTGTCGCTCAGACCCCAACCCTTGGTTGGTAGTCCAGGATAGTCCAGGATAGTCCAGGATTATCAGGAAAAACATTAAGATCCACAACATTTATTCCACGGAGCAAAACTAGGTCCAGAATATGACTGTGGCAGTGAGTAGGTCCGGAGACATGTTGGACAAAACCGAGTCGATGATGGACCGAAAGCCTTTTGGAGTGGGTCTGTGGACTTTTCCACGTGAATATTAAAGTCACCAAAAATTTGAATATTATCTGTCATGACTACAAGGTCCGATAGGAATTCAGGGAACTCAGTGAGGAACGCTGTATATGGCCCAGGAGGCCTGTAAACAGTAGCAATAAAAAGTGATTGAGTAGGCTGCATAGATTTCATGACTAGAAGATCAAAAGACAAAACATTTTGTTTTTTTGTAAATTGAAATTTGCTATCATAAATGCTAGCAACACCTCCGCCTTTGCAGGATGCACGGGGGATATGGTTACTAGTGTAACAAGGAGGTGAGGCCTCATTTAACACAGTAAATTCATCAGGCTTAAGCCATGTTTCAGTCAGGCCAATCACATCAAGATTATGATCAGTGATTAGTTAATTGACTATAATTGCCTTGGAAGTGAGGGATCTAACATTAAGTAGCCCTATTTTGAGATGTGAGGTATCACAATCTCTTTCAATAATGGCAGGAATGGAGGAGGTCTTTATTCCAGTGAGATTGTTAAAACCTCTTACTCCCACCCGAGACGCAGACGTCTCATCTAGACACCTGGAAATGCAAATGCGCTACACTAAATGCTAAATGTACTCGTTAAAACTCAAACGTTCATTAAAACACAAATGCAGGGTATTGAATTAAAGCTACACTCGTTGTGAATCTAGCCAACAAGTCAGATTTTTAAAATGCTTTTCGGCGAAAGCATGAGAAGCTATTATCTGATAGCATGCAACACCCCAAAATACCTGAAGGAGGACGTAAACAAAATAATTAGCGTAGCCGGCGCTACACAAAACGCAGAAATAAAATATAAAACATTCATTACCTTTGATGATATTCTTTGTTGGCACTCCTATATGTTCCATAAACATCACAATTGGGTATTTTTCCCGATTAAATCCGTCCATGTATGCCCAAAATATCCATTTGTATAGCCTGTCTGGTTCAGGAAAAAGCTCAGTTCCAAAACGCAACGTCATTTTTTAAAATTATATAAGTTGCCTATATTCTTTGACAAAACACTTCCAACTACTTTTCTAACCCAACTTTAGGTATTTGTAAATGTTAATAATCTATCAAATTGATCACTGGGCGTTCTGTATTCAATAGCAGCTACTCAAGAAAACGTTGTCCTTTCTCTTCCTGTATGCTGGACGAAATGAAGGATCTATTTGTCATTACACAAAGGATTTTTGTCAACGAAAATGACGTTTTTGGCGAGATCGTGTGGAAGTTGTAGGAACTGCCATCTCCCGGCTATATATTTTTGCTTGCAATAAACAAATCAGAGACTGGCGGATTAATACTTTTCTGTGGTTTTTGTGACCAGGTTTTTCTTGGGATTTCGCTTGCTGTTCACGTTCTGTTATAGTCACAGACATTATTTAACCAGTTTTAGAAACTTCAGAGTGTGTTCTATCCACACATACTAATCATATGCATATACTATATTCCTGGCATGAGTAGCAGGACGCTGAAATGTTGCACGATTTTTAACAGAATGTTCGAAAAAGTAGGGGGTCGACTTAATTAAGGCGAATACCACCATGTTTCGTTTTGCCCAACCTAGGTCGAGGCACAGACACTGTCTCAATGGGGATTTATTGCCCTGACACTCCTTTTGCCATTGAAATGTTCAGTCTCTTCATGTGGGCGTGTTGATACAAATTTAAATACATATACATACACAGCCCGGATTGGCAAATAGGATCATCTAGACTCTAGACTAGAGCCTATCCCATTTATTCCTTCAAAGTAGGAGGATACATATGCAAATAAAAGATGACTGGTCACTGGTCAGAATAATCAGATCATTGTGATGTCATGCTCTGGGCCAAAAAACCCATCCCACCTGAACAGGGTGAAATTCCAGATGTTTTAAATACTGTATATAAATAAATAAAAATATGTAGCTCACAATAAAATTCCATTATCATAATTTCTAAGTGTCATTTTTTACCTCATGGTGTGGAAATATATTTTTGACTGCACTGCCCTTTAAAACTATCATAAAATTTCAGATCCTTTTAGGTGAAGGGGTTTATTTTGAATGTCTCTTATAAAGTTGTGGTTCAGCAATTTTATAGATATTTGTTTCCTTATATTTATGGAAAAGGAAAGACATCAATCCGCACTTCGATGGATCGATTTCGATCCGCACTTCGATGGATCGATGTCATTCCTGATCCTTAGATCGCGTAAATATATAACAGATATCTACAGTGGGATAAAAAAGCATTTAGTCAGCCACCAATTGTGCAAGTTCTCCCACTTAAAAAGATGAGAGAGGCCTGTAATTTTCATCATAGGTACACTTCAACTATGACAGACAAAATTAGAGAAAAAAAATCCAGAAAATCACATTGTAGGATTTTTTATGAATTTATTTGCAATTTATGGAGGAAACATTTAAATGTCTTGGAATGGCCTAGTCATAGACCAGACCTCCATCCAATTGAGAATCTGTGGTATGACTTAAGATTGCTGTACACCAGCGGAACCCATCCTGTCATGTATTGTCATATTATGTCTTGTTCCTGTTCTTTCTCTTTACTCCTTCTCCATCTGCTGGTCGTATTAGGTTACCTTCTCTTCCCCTCCTTCCCCCAGCTGTTCCTCATCTTCTCTAACTACCTCGTTCACCCTTTTCCCACCTGTCCCCTTTTTTCCCTCTGATTAGGTCTCTATTTCTCTCTCTGTTCCTGCTTCTGTCTTTGTCAGATTCTCGTTTGAGTTTCTCATGCCAGAACCAAACTATCGTCTTGTTTGCTTCAACCTTGTCCTGTCCTGTCGGAATCTGCCTGTTCATCTGAGGCTACGTGTGATCAGGTACCTCTGTCCTCTACAACCCAGCTAATCTCCTCTGCTGCTAGAAGTGGACTCTAACCCAGCTATTCTCCTCTGCTGCTAGAAGGGGAACTCTTCTGTGATATTCAGAAGGACTTTATGTTTCATTTGTCGCCCTCTCTGCGGGTTGTTTATTTTGCCATCATATACATTTGAAGAGGATCTATGTCTTACCTGTGTTTTGACATTAAAGGACTCTGTTTTTGTTAAACCGCTTTTGGGTCCTCACTCACGTGCATAACAGAAGAATCTGACCAAGAATGGACCCAGCGACTTCGGATCCTCTCCACTCAGCCGTCGAGATCCAGGGAGCGATGCTAGGCAGACACGAGCAGGAATTGTCTGCTGCTCGACATGCCGTTGAGACCCTGGCCGCCCAAGTCTCCAACCTCACAGAACAGATTCACCATCTCCACCTCGATCCACCGGCCACTTCCAGGGCTTTCGAATCTCCGGAGCCCAGAATCAATAACCCGCCGTGTTACTCTGGGGAGCCCACTGAATGCCGCTCGTTCCTCACCCAGTGTGATATTGTGTTTTCTCTCCAGCCCAACACTTACTCCAGGAGCACAGCTCGTATCGCCTACGTCATATCTCTCCTTACTGGACGGGCTCGTGAGTGGGGCACGGCAATCTGGGAGGCGAGGGCTGAGTGTACTAACCAGTATCAGGACTTTAAGGAGGAGATGATACGGGTTTTTGATCGTTCTGTTTTTGGGGAGGAAGCTTCCAGGGTCCTGTCTTCCCTATGTCAAGGTAATCGATCCATAACAGATTACTCTATTGAGTTTCGCACTCTTGCTGCCTCCAGTGACTGGAACGAGCCGGCTTTGCTCGCTCGTTTTTTGGAGGGTCTCCGCGCGGAGGTAAAGGATGAGATTCTCTCCCGGGAGGTTCCTTCCAGCGTGGATTCCTTGATTGAACTCGCTATTCGCATAGAGCGACGGGTTGATCTTCGTCACCGAGCTCGTGGAAAGGAGCTCGCGTTCTCCGTTGCCCCCCTCTCCGCATCACTACCATCTTCCTCCGCCGGCTCGGGTGCTGAGCCTATGCAGCTGGGGGGTATCCGCATCTCGACTAAGGAGAGGGAACGGAGAATCACCAACCGCCTCTGTCTCTATTGCGGTTCCGCTGGTCATTTTGTCACTTCATGTCCAGTAAAAGCCAGAGCTCATCAGTAAGCGGAGGGCTACTGGTGAGCGCTACTACTCTGGTCTCTCCTTCAAGATCCTGCACTACCTTGTCGGTCCATCTACGCTGGACCGGTTCGTCAGCTTCCTGCAGTGCCTTGATAGACTCTGGGGCGGACTCTTCTGTGATATTCAGAAGGACTTTATGTTTCATTTGTCGCCCTCTCTGCGGGTTGTTTATTTTTGCCATCATATACATTTGAAGAGGATCTATGTCTTACCTGTGTTTTGACATTAAAGGACTCTGTTTTTGTTAAACCGCTTTTGGGTCCTCACTCACGTGCATAACACATCCAGCTTGAAAGAGCTGGAGCAGTTGTAACTTGAAGAATGGGCCAAAATCCCAGTGGCTAGATGTGCCAAGCTTATAGATGACTTTGTGAATAGTGCAATTGTGACTGTAGAGACTTTCTGATCCCAAAGCTCAACAACTTAAGAGCAGACAGGGTGTCATTCATTTATGTCCTTTATGAATATCACTCATGCAGTTTCCATTATTCATTTTTAGATGGTAGCAAATTCATCAACTTTGGTCATGTTGATGGGTAGCAACAGGATTTACTAAACCAGGGTGTGTTCAGTATAGAGAAAACGTTTTGAAACAGAGTGTGAACAGTAGGAAACTCAGTGAAGACCCTCAGATGAACTATAGAGAGAGGGGAACCCAGCACCTTCCTCTCTCCACATACAGGTTCTGACAGTACAGGGAAGACAGAGACATGAGTGTCTCATATCAATACTGTAGTGGCTGTCCTCCAACACTACATGGTATCACTACACTACACTATGAAACCCATGGTCTATCCACCCTCACACATTCACTGCAATGATTATCATTTGCATACCATCGCTGTGGGTATAAACTCTAATTTCATTGGTTGGGACTTGTGTCTCATGGGCATTAAGCCAATCAGCTGTAACCTCTGGGGAGGAGTCAGGTATTTTTATCAGTTCCTCTGTGTTCTTGACTCTAGAGTAAAAGGTGTAACAAGTTCATCTGGACAGTGTGTGAAGGATCAATATCACCACACCAGTGTCCAATAGAGTTATAGAGTGTTGATGAACAGAACACAAAGTAACATGTTGTTGCTCTGTATGCTGACAACCTGTGTATGAATTATTTTAATTTTTTATTTAACCAGGCAAGTCAGTTAAGAACAAATTATTATTTACAATGACGGCCTACCCCGGCAAAACCCGGACGATGCTGGGCCAATTGTGCACCGCCCTATGGATTCCCAATCATGTCCGGATGTGATGCAGCCTGAATAGTGTGCATAGATAGTGTGCATAGATAGTGTGCATAGATAGTGTATATAGATAGTGTATATAGATAGTGTATATAGAGTCTGATTCTGTTTCAGCTCTTCACCTGGACTATGAAGGTTAACACCAGGAACTGATACATTAAACCACACTGGACCCTCAACATATTAACTCATCTATTTAAATAAAACCTCAAAGTAAAAGTTTTTCCAAAGATGTCATGGCTTCCTCTTCAGTCCACAGCAGAATGTAATGGTGTATCCACAATTATGGCATAGAAGGTTCTGTGTTCGTTACGTTAATAAGTCTGATTTCATAAATATTAATCAAATGTCTTTGTTCATTCATTTTCACCTTGCTAGTATTTCATTATGTTATTTCTCAGTTGTATTACTAGAAGAGTTTAATCATGTTCCATTCTCTATTCAGACGTCAAATAACTCATTTGGTTATGCACACTGTGGATATCATATCTCATTTCATTGGTCCGCTCCCATTGGCATTAAGCCAATCTCATGTGACCTGTTAGAAAGAGGGAAGTCCATGTATGGTCTGTCAAATGAAATCAAGTTGTATTAGTCACGTGCGCCGAATGCCACAGGTGTAGACCTTACAGTGAAATGCTTGCTTACAAGCCCCTAAGCAACAATGCGTTTTAAAAAATACGAATAAGAAATAAAAGGAACAAGTAATTCAAGAGCAGCAGTAAAATAACAATAGTGAGACTCTATACAGGGGGTACCAGTAAAGAGTCAATGTGCGGGACACCGGTTAGTCGAGATAATTGAGAGAATGTGTACATGTAGGTAGAGTTATTAAAGTGACTATGCATAGATGATAAAAACAGAGAGTAGGGGGGTGGAGCAATGCAAACAGTCTGGGTAGCCATTTGATTAGATGTTCAGTAGTCTTATGGCTTGGGGGTAGATGCTGGTTAGAAGCCTCTTGGAACTAGACTTGGCGCTCCGGTACAGCTTGCCGTGCGGTAGCAGAGAGAAGTCTATGACAAGGGTGGCCCAGTCTATGACAAGGGTGGCTGGAGTCTTTGACAAGTTTTAGGGCCTTCCTCTGACACCGCCTGGTACAGAGGTCCTGGATGGCAGGAAGCTTGGTCCCAGTGATGTACTGGGCCATAAGCACCTCCCTCTGTAGTGCCTTGCGGTCAGAGGCCGAGCAGTTGCCATACCAGGCAGTGATGCAACCAGTCAGGATGCTCTTGATGGTGCAGCTGTAGAACCTTTTGAGGATCAGAGGACCCATGCCAAATCGTTTCAATCTCTTGAGGGGGAACAGGTCTTGTCATGCCCTCTTCACAACTGTTTTGATGTATTTGAACCATGTTAGTTTGTTGGTGATGTGGACACCAAGGAACTTAATGCTCTCAACCTGTTCCACTACAGCCCAGTCGATGAGAATGGGGGCGTGCTCGGTCCTCATTTTCTTGTAGTCCACAATCATCTCCTTTGTCTTGATCACGTTGAAGGAGAAGTTGCTGTCCTGGCACCACACGGCCAGGTCTCTGAACTCCTCCCTACAGGCTGTCTCGTTGCTGTCGGTGATCAGGCCTACCACTGTTGTGTCATCGGCAAATTGAATGATGGCGTTGGAGTCGTGCCTGGCCGAGCAGTCATGAGTCAACAGGGAGTACAGGAGGGAACTGAGCACACACTCCTGAAGGGCCCCTGTGTTGAGGATCAGTGTGACGGATGTGTTGTTACCTACCCTTACCACCTGGGAGCGGCCCGTCAGGAAGTCCAGGATCCAGGGCACTATGGTGTTAAACGCTGAGCTGTAGTCAATGAATAGCATTCTCAAATAGGTGTTACTTTTGTCCATGTGGGAAAGGGCATTGTGGAGTGCAATAGAGATTGCATCATCTGTGGATCTGTTAGGGTGGTATGCAAATTGGAGTGGGTCTAGGGTTTCTGGGATAATGGTGTTGATGTGATCCATGACCAGCCTTTCAAAACACTTCACGGCTACAGACGTGAGTGCTACAGATCGATAGCCACTATGGTGGTCTGCTTAAAACATGTTGGTATTACAGAGAGGTTGAAAATGTCAGTGAAGACACTTGCCAGTTGGTTAGCGCATGCTCACAGTACATGTCCTGGTAAACCGCCTGGCCCTGCGGCCTTGTGAATGTTGACCTGTTTAAAGGTCTTACTCACATCGGCTGCGGAGAGCGTGATCACACAGTTGTCCGGAACAGCTGGTGCTCTCATGCATGTTTCAGTGTTATTTACCTCGAAGCGAGCATAGAAGTAGTTTAGCTCGTCTGGTAGGCTCGTATCACTGGGCAGCTCTTGACTGTGCTTCCCTTCGTAGTCTGTAATGGTCTGCAAGCTCTGCCACATCCCAATGAGCATTGGAGCTGCTGTAATACGATTCAATCTTAGTCCTGTGTTGACGCTTTGCCTGTTTGATGTTTCGTCGGAGGGCATAGCGGGATTTCTTATAAGCGTCCGGGTTAGAGTCCCGCTCCTTGAAATCGGCAACTCTGGCCTTTAGCTCAGTGAGGATGTTGCCTGTAATCCATTGCTTTTGGTTGGGGTGTGTACGTACAGTCACTGTGGGGACAACGTCATCAATGCACTTATTGATGAAGCCAATGACTGATATGGTGTCAGAGGAATCCCGGAACATATTCCAGTCTGTGCTAGCAAAACAATCCTGTAGCTTAGCATCTGCTTCATCTGACCACTTTTTTTATTGACCAAGTCACTGGTGCTTCCTGCTTTAGTTTGTGCTTGAAAGCAGGAATCAGGAGGTTAGAATTACGGTCAGATTTGCCAAATGGAGGGCGAGGGAGAGCTTTGTCTGCGTCTCTGTGTGTGGAGGTAAAGTCGTCTTGAGTTTTTTTCCCTCTGGTTGAATATTTAACATACTGATAGGAATTTGGTAAAACGGAATTAAGTTTCCCTGCATTAAAGTCCCCGGGCCACTAGGAGCGTCACCTCTGGTTCAGCGGTTTCCTGTTTGCTTAGCTCATTGAGTGTGGTCTTAGTAACAGCATCAGTCTGTGGTGGTATGTAGACAGCTACGAAAAATATAGATGAAAACTCTCTAGGTAGATAGTGTGGTCTACAGCTTGTCATGAGATACTCTACCTCATGTGAGCAAATACACATAGACCACCCCCCTTGTCTTACCAGACGCTGCTATTCTATCCTGCCGATACAGCGCATAACCAGCCAGCTGTATGTTGATGATGTTGTCGTTCAGCCACAACTCCGTGAAACACAAGATAGTACAGTTTTTAATGTCATGTCCTCTTTTTCTCCGTCTTCTCTTCACGCAAATGATGGGGATTTGGTCCTGTTCCCGGGAAAGCAGTATGTCGTTCACGTTGGGCTAGTCAGACTCGATAAAGGAAAAAAAAGCTTTTGCCAGTCCGTGGTGAATAATCGCTGTTCTGATGTCCAGAAGTTATTTTCCATCATAAGAGACAGTAGCAGCAACATTATGTACACAATAAGTCAAAAAAACAAGTTACAAACAACGCAAAATAACGATTTAAAAATCACAGTTGGTTAGGTGCACGTAAAACGTCAGCCACCTTCTCCGGCATCAGCCACCTTCTCATGATACATGATTGGTTATTTTGTATTCTAACCCCCCTCCTCTGTATTCTAACCCCCCTCCTCTGTATTCTAACCCCCTCCTCTGTATTCTACCCCCCCTCCTCTGTATTCTACCCCCCCTCCTCTGTATTCTACCCCCCCTCCTCTGTATTCTACCCCCCCCCTCCTCTGTATTCTACCCCCCCTCCTCTGTATTCTACCCCCCCCCCTCCTCTGTATTCTACCCCCCCTCCTCTGTATTCTACCCCCCCTCCTCTGTATTCTACCCCCCCTCCTCTGTATTCTAACTCCCCCCCCCTCCTCTGTATTCTACCCCCCCTCCTCTGTATTCTAACCCCCCTCCTCTGTATTCTAACCCCCCTCTTCTGTATTCTAACCCCCCTCCTCTGTATTCTAACCCCCCTCCTCTGTATTCTAACCCCCCCCTCCTCTGTATTCTAACCCCCCTCCTCTGTATTCTACCCCCCCTCCTCTTTATTCTACCCCCCTCCTCTGTATTCTAACCCCCCTCCTCTGTATTCTAACCCCTCTCCTCCGTATTCTAACCCCCCTCCTCTGTATTCTAACCCCCCTCCTGTGTATTCTAACCCCCCCCTCCTCTGTATTCTAACCCCCCTCCTCTGTATTCTACCCCCCTCCTCTGTATTCTACCCCCCCTCCTCTGTATTCTAACCCCCCTCCTCTGTATTCTACCCCCCCTCTGTATTCTAACCCCCCTCCTCTGTATTCTAACCCCCCTCCTCTGTATTCTACCCCCCCTCCTCTGTATTCTACCCCCCTCCTCTGTATTCTACCCCCCTCCTCTGTATTCTACCCCCCTCCTCTGTATTCTACCCCTCCCCCCATTCCTGCCCGTTACCCCGTCTGCTAATGATAATAAAACACCTGTCTAATGAAGTGTATGCTCTGAACTTAACTAAACACCAGAAATATCCATTTAATTTTGAGAAATTTGTTTGGGATTCCTTCCATTTCAAAATAATGAATTAAAATGTATTTAAAATTGAAACCTGTAAAAAGTTCAGTTGTATAGTAGCCTAAATTAACATGGCATTATGCTAATGAGAAGCATCATTCCCCCAAAATATACAATATTACTTTTTTGTTTTACTTGAACTTTTGTGCAGTTGAACAGAAATGTACAAGATGTTGACAACATATTCTCCATAGTGTCTCTCTCCATCTAAAATGGAGGAGAATAAAGGACCTAAAAGCAATAATATTTAAAGCAGCTGATAACGACTTTATGGGATACATGTCTCTCTGCATCTGGACCTAAAATCAGAACATATTCAAAGCAGCTGATAACTAATTAAAGTGTTACAATTGTTAAGGTCAGAGCAGGTGGAGAAAGACTGAAGGTCCATTGTCACAGGTCTGGTCAGAACAGTATTTAAAGGGTCACCTCTCCCAGCTTCAGTAGGCTCTGACCATCACAGGAAAGACCCATCACTCTCACCTCTCAACAGGAAGACCCTTCACTGTCACCTCTCAACAGGGAAGACCCTTCACTCTCACCTCTCAACAGGGAAGACCCTTCCCCCACACCTCTCGGGTCAAGGGTCAAAGTCCCCGGGTCAAACTCCAACACTCAGACATCATTTACATCCAATTTTCAAAATGTAAATTTTAGGGTCAGGGAAAATTTGTGGAGTAAAAAAGTACATTATTTTCTTTAGGAACACTCAGACATCATTTACAAACAAAGCATGTGTGTTTAGTGAGTCTGCCAGATCAGAGGCAGTATGGATGACCAGGGATGTTCTCTTGATAAGTGCGTGAATTGCACAATTTTCCTGTCCTGCTAAGCATTCAAAATGTACATTTTAGGGTCAAGGAGAATTTGTGGAGTAAAAAGTACACTATTTTCTTTACGAATGTAATGAAGTAAAAGTAAAACATGAAAATATAAAAATACCCCCAAAAAACTACTAGAGAAGTACTTTAAAGTATTTTCACTTGAGTACTTTACACAACTGTGTAGATGATAAGGAAGTTAAAACTGCTGACTCTCTCTACTGCAGTCCCATTGATGTGCATCGTGGGCATGTTCCCTTCTCTGCTTCCTCAAGTCAAGTCTGTTTTGCAGATGTTGAGGGATGCCTGTTCCTCAATGCCTGTTCCTCCTCCCTATAGGCTGACTCGTTGTTGTTAGTTATTAGGGCTATTGTCGTGGTGTCGTTAGCAAACTTGATGATGGATTTGGTGAAAGCCACCCAGTGGTGGTGGAACAGGGAGTTGGGCAGAGGGCTGAGGACACAACCCTGTGTTAAAAACGTTTTTGGGCTGTTTATAAAAACAATCTATTTTCACCAGTAATTTTGAGGTTGTGTTGTATTACTATAAATTTAGCAACACGTTCATGTTTCAGTCACTGTCAGTCTGACATTTGACATACTGTAGCTCCTACAACTCTCAGATAACTCCATTAACTCCAGTGGTAAGCTACTGTACCCTATAGCCTGAAATGGGTTATTGAGATTCAAATGTAATTTGAAGAGTTATAGTTACAGTGGCCAAATTGAATGCGAAGACACTTAGTGCCCTCTGAAATTAACATGTGCTTGACTCCTCTTTAATTTGCATCTCTGTTTGATCCTTTCCAGCATTTCCCCTGGACAGCCATGAAGATGACAATTAAGCAGACCTTAACTTTGGCCATTTTGCTTTTTCAACTGACCATCTCGGTTGAAGGAGGGGTAAGTGACTTTAAATAAATCATCTCCTAATCTACTAGTATGATATATACCGTCTCGTTAGTAGGTATCCAACAAAAGTGAGAAACGCTTTGGCTAATTGAACATGTTTTTTTTATTGAAAATAGTTACTGTTTTGTTATGAATCAATTGCCTCTCTGTTTTACGAACAGGGGACTGGGTCTGGGCCGGTTCAACAGGTAAAACAACCAGAACTACAAACACTACATTATTGATTTACTGAATAATATGACATACTGTGTGCTGGTAGTCCATTTAATTAAAAACGAGTTATTCAAGTAATATCGTTATGATAAAGCATTTGTAGTATTATTAATTTAGTTTATTATTATTCATTCACTTTTCAGAGAAAAGTTTCTGAAGTAATTAACAGTAAATTACTAACTGAACATGTTTTTATTTGAAAAGTCGTTTTTTGTTCTGAATATATAACTTGGGACCCCAACACACTTACACTTTGTGAAAATGTATCATAATTGTCAGTTGCATTAGCATTATACATTGTCAATGAATACAGTGAAATGGTTGCCTGCTCTGAGTGTAACTACTTTTTTAAAGATATGGATTATGTGATTTACAGGCAAAGATTAGCAATTAGCGTCAGACAATTCAGGTATTACTTGTTCCTATAATGTTTCTATTTATTTATTTAATAATATTTTAGTATCATTTTGGGGATATCATCAAATTTGATCGAACTGGGTTCAACCACTATGCAATTTGGGTGGGTGATGAAGTGTTTGGCAGTCCCAATATAAGAAAAAATGGACAAAATATTTTTCACTTCCCAGGTAAGTTTAAAATATTAACAATATAAAACATGAGCCTATACAATCCAAAATATTACTATAAAGTCACCAAAATGTCTGATTTCATTTCCATTTCTCTATTCTCTACAGTTACAAAATGTGCCTTTGATTCACTCGATGTGGTTAAAGGCAGTAGTTCCCCTGTGGTGGCAAATGATCTAGATGGACAAAAAGATGTCAGAACGGTTGTTCAGATGATTCAAGATATTGTGACCCTGAATAACGATTGTGGGAGATACCATGTTGGCAAGAACAATTGTGAGCATATTGCCACAACTATTCGCTACGGTGAGGCTGTCTGCTTGCAGGTATGTGTATTTATTTAATCAGACTCTGAAGAGGCAAAATACAACAACTGAAGTGTGTAGTGAACTTCCATTCCATCAAACACAAACTCTCTTTCTTGTCTTGACAACTGCATTTTTTGGGATTTTGGATATGGATCAATCTATTACTGAGCATATTTAAATGAGGTGAAGGCTAGCCATCAATGTAGCTAGAACCATGACGGCATTATGTTTATAACCTCAGGCACATTCAATTAATTAAACATTTCACTATGTTTCACAACGGTTTGTACTGAATGACAACGGTGCGCACCATTCTTCAATGTTCTTTGAGGTGTGTTTGCTCCCATCTGGTGGGGTGTGTGTCCTGATTAATATGGGTATGACCATTTAAAATGGCAAAACTTGAACAGCGTCATACTGAAATCTATTGCCTTCTCAGAGACCATATTCACAGCATTTTTAAACTGGTCTTTCAGTACAGCACCATTTCCATTCAATTAAAAATTGTACAACGTTGGCCCCTTCTGAATTGCTGGCCTGATTTTTCTCTCCTTCAATGGTCCATAGCAAGGTTCCAATCAACTTACTGAAACTGTGGCGAGATTCTGCTGTGCTACCAATAGAGTTGCCGAAACACTCAAGAAGAATCAGAAGAGGGGGCGTGGCAGAAGAGGTCTTGGTCTCCTACAGGATGAAACCCGTGCCAACCAGGGTGCACCAGCTGCTTGAGTTCTAAACCTCTCAGATGTTCTCTCTCTCTCTTCCATCTTCTCTGTCTCTGAATGAAGTGAGGTCTAAACCTCTCAGATGTTCTCTCTCTCTTCCATCCTCTCTGTCTCTGTATGAAGTGAGGTCTAAACCTCTCAGATGTTCTCTCTCTCTTCCATCCTCTCTGTCTCTGTATGAAGTGAGGTCTAAACCTCTCAGATGTTCTCTCTCTCTTCCATCCTCTCTGTCTCTGTATGAAGTGAGATCTAAACCTCTCAGATGTACTCTCTCTCTTCCATCCTCTCTGTCTCTGTATGAAGTGAGGTCTAAACCTCTCAGATGTTCTCTCTCTCTTCCATCTTCTCTGTCTCTGTATGAAGTGAGGTCTAAACCTCTCAGATGTTCTCTCGCTCTTCCATCCTCTCTGTCTCTGTATGAAGTGAGGTCTAAACCTCTCAGATGTTCTCTCTCTCTTCCATCCTCTCTGTCTCTGTATGAGGTGAGGTCTTAATAATAATAAAACATGAGCAAGAATTCTGTTTCCTGTCTGTTTTATTAAATGGGTAAGCCGTCAATTAAGAGCTACATTTTTTAAAATATGTTATAACTCACTTATTGTTAAGTGATTTATTGGTAATATGATGTTTTACTGGAAGATGAGGAAATGTTGGAGACATTCCTGTTAGCAGCACATGGACATGATTATCACTGATGTAATAGTTTAATCCCAACACTAGATGGCAGACAATGTACAACATAAATACCTTTGGTCTCGTGCTCTCAAATTATATTCTGGACCTTTGTGCCAGTTTGACTGCATTTTTTCATTCTTCCCTTCTAATCAGGGACTGATTTATACCTGGGACACCAGGTGGATGCAATTCATTATCAGGTAGAACAGAAAACCTGCAGCAATCTGGACCTCCAGGGTAGTTTTGGATACCCCTGGTCTCGTGTATTACAGTGGACTATTGATAATGAAACTACATGATAACTAATTGATAACTAACTGATAACTAATCTATAACTAAATGATAACTACCTGATACCTAATTATAACTAAGTGATAACTACATGATCACTAATAGGTGATATGATGACAACTGCTAATATGAGCTAAGTACTATTGGATTCTAAATTGACCCCTGACCCATAGCCGCAGGAAGTTGTTTGGGGTTTTGGGGGGAGCTGAGGACTACTTTCCTGGAGTAATAAAGGGCCATTTCATAAAGTACAGAGGAGTATGTTTCTCCACTTATACAGAAGTAATAAAGCCCCTCCCCCAAACAAGCCCTGCTTGTTATCTAATTTGTCAATCCACTAAGAATGCTGGTGACATCACACGTATTCCACAGAGAGGACACACTCAGCTTGTGTTCACCTGTGAGTGCATGCGTATGTCTGTGTGTTAGCCATGCTCTTCTGTCAAGATTTGTCATCCAGTGAGCCCAGTAAAGTCCCACTGGAGGGTAAAGGTTTTATGGAGGGTAGGCAGTAGCTATGATGGAGGGTATACAGTAGGTATGATGGAGGGTATACAGTAGGTATGATGGAGGGTGTACAGTAGGTATGATGGAGGGTATACAGTAGGTATGATGGAGGGTATACAGTAGGTATGATGGAGGGTATACAGTTGGTGTGATGGAGGGTATACAGTAGGTATGATGGAGGGTACATAAGGTATGATGGAGGGTATACAGTAGGTATGATGTAGGGTATACAGTAGGTATGATGGAGGGTATACTGTAGGTATGATGGAGGGTATACAGTAGATATGATGGAGGGTATAAGGTATACAGTAGGTATGATGGAGGGTATACAGTAGGTATGATGGAGGGTATACAGTAGGTATGATGGAGGGTATACAGTAGGTATGATGGGGGCTATACAGTAGGTATGATGGAGGGTATACAGTAGGTATGATGGGGGTATACAGTAGGTATGATGGAGGGTAAACAGTAGGTATTATGGAGGGTATACATCAGGTATGATGGAGGGTATACAGTAGGTATGATGGAGGGAATACAGTAGGTATGATGGAGGGTATACAGTAGGTATGATGTAGGGTATACAGTAGGTATGATGGAGGGTTTACAGTAGGTATTATGGGGGAGTATACAGTAGGTATGATGGAGGGTATACAGTAGGTATGATTGAGGGTATACAGTAGGTATGATGGAGGTTATACAGTAGGTGTGATGGAGGACATACAGTAGGTATGATGGAGGGTATACATCAGGTATGATGGAGGGTATACAGTAGGTATGATGGAGGGTATACAGTAGGTATGATGGAGGGTACATAATGTATGATGGAGGGTATACAGTAGGTATGATGGAGGGTACATAAGGTATGATGGAGGGTATACAGTAGGTATGATGGAGGGTATACAGTAGGTATGATGGAGGGTACATAAGGTATGATGGAGGGTATACAGCAGGTATGATGGAGGGTATACAGTAGGTATGATGGAGGGTACATAAGGTATGATGGAGGGTATACAGTAGGTATGATGTAGGGTATACAGTAGGTATGATGGAGGGTAAACAGTAGGTATGATGGAGGGTATACAGTAGATATGATGGAGGGTATAGGGTATACAGTAGGTATGATGGAGGGTATACAGTAGGTATGATGGAGGGTATACAGTAGGTATGATGGAGGGTATACATCAGGTATGATGGAGGGTATACAGTAGGTATGATGGAGGGTATACAGTAGGTATGATGGAGGGTATACAGTAGGTATGATGGAGGGTATACAGTAGGTATGATGGAGGGTATACAGTAGGTATGATGGAGGGTATACAGTAGGTATGATGGAGGGTATACAGTTGGTGTGATGGAGGGTATACAGTAGGTATGATGGAGGGTACATAAGGTATGATGGAGGGTATACAGTAGGTATGATGTAGGGTATACAGTAGGTATGATGGAGGGTATACTGTAGGTATGATGGAGGGTATACAGTAGATATGATGGAGGGTATAAGGTATACAGTAGGTATGATGGAGGGTATACAGTAGGTATGATGGAGGGTATACAGTAGATATGATGGAGGGTATAAGGTATACAGTAGGTATGATGGAGGGTATACAGTAGGTATGATGGAGGGTATACTGTAGGTATGATGGAGGGTATACATCAGGTATGATGGAGGGTATACAGTAGGCATGATGGAGGGTATACAGTAGGTATGATGGATGGTATACAGTAGGTATGATGGGGGGTATACAGTAGGTATGATGGAGGGTATACAGTAGGAATGATGGAGGGAATACAGTAGGTATGATGGAGGGTATACAGTAGGTATGATGGAGGGTATACAGTAGGTATGATGGAGGGTATACAGTTGGTGTGATGGAAGGTATACAGTAGGTATGATGGAGGGTACATAAGGTATGATGGAGGGTATACAGTAGGTATGATGTGGGGTATACAGTAGGTATGATGGAGGGTATACTGTAGGTATGATGGAGGGTATACAGTAGATATGATGGAGGGTATAAGGTATACAGTAGGTATGATGGAGGGTATACAGTAGGTATGATGGAGGGTATACAGTAGGTATGATGGAGGGTATACAGTAGGTATGATGGGGGCTATACAGTAGGTATGATGGAGGGTATACAGTAGGTATGATGGGGGTATACAGTAGGTATGATGGAGGGTAAACAGTAGGTATTATGGAGGGTATACATCAGGTATGATGGAGGGTATACAGTAGGTATGATGGAGGGAATACAGTAGGTATGATGGAGGGTATACAGTAGGTATGATGTAGGGTATACAGTAGGTATGATGGAGGGTTTACAGTAGGTATTATGGGGGAGTATACAGTAGGTATGATGGAGGCTATACAGTAGGTATGATTGAGAGTATACAGTAGGTATGATGGAGGGTACATAAGGTATGATGGAGGGTATACAGTAGGTATGATGGAGGGTATACAGTAGGTATGATGGAGGGTATACAGTAGATATGATGGAGGGTATAAGGTATACAGTAGGTATGATGGAGGGTATACAGTAGGTATGATGGAGGGTATACTGTAGGTATGATGGAGGGTATACATCAGGTATGATGGAGGGTATACAGTAGGCATGATGGAGGGTATACAGTAGGTATGATGGATGGTATACAGTAGGTATGATGGGGGGTATACAGTAGGTATGATGGAGGGTATACAGTAGGAATGATGGAGGGAATACAGTAGGTATGATGGAGGGTATACAGTAGGTATGATGGAGGGTATACAGTAGGTATGATGGAGGGTATACAGTTGGTGTGATGGAAGGTATACAGTAGGTATGATGGAGAGTACATAAGGTATGATGGAGGGTATACAGTAGGTATGATGTAGGGTATACAGTAGGTATGATGGAGGGTATACTGTAGGTATGATGGAGGGTATACAGTAGATATGATGGAGGGTATAAGGTATACAGTAGGTATGATGGAGGGTATACAGTAGGTATGATGGAGGGTATACAGTAGGTATGATGGAGGGTATACAGTAGGTATGATGGAGGGTATACAGTAGGTATGATGGAGGGTACATAAGGTATGATGGAGGGTATACAGTAGGTATGATGGAGGTTATACAGTAGGTATGATGGAGGGTACATAAGGTATGATGGAGGGTATACAGTAGGTATGATGGAGGGTATACAGTAGGTATGATGGAGGGTATACAGTAGATATGATGGAGGGTATAAGGTATACAGTAGGTATGATGGAGGGTATACAGTAGGTATGATGGAGGGTATACTGTAGGTATGATGGAGGGTATACATCAGGTATGATGGAGGGTATACAGTAGGCATGATGGAGGGTATACAGTAGGTATGATGGATGGTATACAGTAGGTATGATGGGGGGTATACAGTAGGTATGATGGAGGGTATACAGTAGGAATGATGGAGGGAATACAGTAGGTATGATGGAGGGTATACAGTAGGTATGATGGAGGGTATACAGTAGGTATGATGGAGGGTATACAGTTGGTGTGATGGAAGGTATACAGTAGGTATGATGGAGGGTACATAAGGTATGATGGAGGGTATACAGTAGGTATGATGTAGGGTATACAGTAGGTATGATGGAGGGTATACTGTAGGTATGATGGAGGGTATACAGTAGATATGATGGAGGGTATAAGGTATACAGTAGGTATGATGGAGGGTATACAGTAGGTATGATGGAGGGTATACAGTAGGTATGATGGAGGGTATACAGTAGGTATGATGGGGGCTATACAGTAGGTATGATGGAGGGTATACAGTAGGTATGATGGGGGTATACAGTAGGTATGATGGAGGGTAAACAGTAGGTATTATGGAGGGTATACATCAGGTATGATGGAGGGTATACAGTAGGTATGATGGAGGGAATACAGTAGGTATGATGGAGGGTATACAGTAGGTATGATGTAGGGTATACAGTAGGTATGATGGAGGGTTTACAGTAGGTATTATGGGGGAGTATACAGTAGGTATGATGGAGGCTATACAGTAGGTATGATTGAGAGTATACAGTAGGTATGATGGAGGGTACATAAGGTATGATGGAGGGTATACAGTAGGTATGATGGAGGGTATACAGTAGGTATGATGGAGGGTATACAGTAGATATGATGGAGGGTATAAGGTATACAGTAGGTATGATGGAGGGTATACAGTAGGTATGATGGAGGGTATACTGTAGGTATGATGGAGGGTATACATCAGGTATGATGGAGGGTATACAGTAGGCATGATGGAGGGTATACAGTAGGTATGATGGATGGTATACAGTAGGTATGATGGGGGGTATACAGTAGGTATGATGGAGGGTATACAGTAGGAATGATGGAGGGAATACAGTAGGTATGATGGAGGGTATACAGTAGGTATGATGGAGGGTATACAGTAGGTATGATGGAGGGTATACAGTTGGTGTGATGGAAGGTATACAGTAGGTATGATGGAGGGTACATAAGGTATGATGGAGGGTATACAGTAGGTATGATGTAGGGTATACAGTAGGTATGATGGAGGGAATACTGTAGGTATGATGGAGGGTATACAGTAGATATGATGGAGGGTATAAGGTATACAGTAGGTATGATGGAGGGTATACAGTAGGTATGATGGAGGGTATACAGTAGGTATGATGGAGGGTATACAGTAGGTATGATGGGGGCTATACAGTAGGTATGATGGAGGGTATACAGTAGGTATGATGGGGGTATACAGTAGGTATGATGGAGGGTAAACAGTAGGTATTATGGAGGGTATACATCAGGTATGATGGAGGGTATACAGTAGGTATGATGGAGGGAATACAGTAGGTATGATGGAGGGTATACAGTAGGTATGATGTAGGGTATACAGTAGGTATGATGGAGGGTTTACAGTAGGTATTATGGGGGAGTATACAGTAGGTATGATGGAGGCTATACAGTAGGTATGATTGAGAGTATACAGTAGGTATGATGGAGGTTATACAGTAGGTATGATGGAGGACATACAGTAGGTATGATGGAGGGTATACATCAGGTATGATGGAGGGTATACAGTAGGTATGATGGAGGGTATACAGTAGGTATGATGGAGGGTACATAAGGTATGATGGAGGGTATACAGTAGGTATGATGGAGGGTACATAAGGTATGATGGAGGGTATACAGTAGGTATGATGGAGGGTATACAGTAGGTATGATGGAGGGTACATAAGGTATGATGGAGGGTATACAGCAGGTATGATGGAGGGTATACAGTAGGTATGATGGAGGGTACATAAGGTATGATGGAGGGTATACAGTAGGTATGATGTAGGGTATACAGTAGGTATGATGGAGGGTATACTGTAGGTATGATGGAGGGTATACAGTAGATATGATGGAGGGTATAAGGTATACAGTAGGTATGATGGAGGGTATACAGTAGGTATGATGGAGGGTATACAGTAGGTATGATGGGGGCTATACAGTAGGTATGATGGAGGGTATACAGTAGGTATGATGGGGGTATACAGTAGGTATGATGGAGGGTAAACAGTAGGTATTATGGAGGGTATACATCAGGTATGATGGAGGGTATACAGTAGGTATGATGGAGGGAATACAGTAGGTATGATGGAGGGTATACAGTAGGTATGATGTAGGGTATACAGTAGGTATGATGGAGGGTTTACAGTAGGTATTATGGGGGAGTATACAGTAGGTATGATGGAGGGTATACAGTAGGTATGATTGAGAGTATACAGTAGGTATGATGGAGGTTATACAGTAGGTATGATGGAGGACATACAGTAGGTATGATGGAGGGTATACATCAGGTATGATGGAGGGTATACAGTAGGTATGATGGAGGGTATACAGTAGGTATGATGGAGGGTACATAAGGTATGATGGAGGGTATACAGTAGGTATGATGGAGGGTACATAAGGTATGATGGAGGGTATACAGTAGGTATGATGGAGGGTATACAGTAGGTATGATGGAGGGTACATAAGGTATGATGGAGGGTATACAGCAGGTATGATGGAGGGTATACAGTAGGTATGATGGAGGGTACATAAGGTATGATGTAGGGTATACAGTAGGTATGATGGAGGGTAAACAGTAGGTATGATGGAGGGTATACAGTAGATATGATGGAGGGTATAGGGTATACAGTAGGTATGATGGAGGGTATACAGTAGGTATGATGGAGGGTATACAGTAGGTATGATGGAGGGTATACATCAGGTATGATGGAGGGTATACAGTAGGTATGATGGAGGGTATACAGTAGGTATGATGGAGGGTATACAGTAGGTATGATGGAGGGTATACAGTAGGTATGATGGAGGGTATACAGTAGGTATGATGGAGGGTATACAGTTGGTGTGATGGAGGGTATACAGTAGGTATGATGGAGGGTACATAAGGTATGATGGAGGGTATACAGTAGGTATGATGTAGGGTATACAGTAGGTATGATGGAGGGTATACTGTAGGTATGATGGAGGGTATACAGTAGATATGATGGAGGGTATAAGGTATACAGTAGGTATGATGGAGGGTATACAGTAGGTATGATGGAGGGTATACAGTAGGTATGATGGAGGGTATACAGTAGGTATGATGGGGGCTAATCAGTAGGTATGATGGAGGGTATACAGTAGGTATGATGGGGGTATACAGTAGGTATGATGGAGGGTAAACAGTAGGTATTATGGAGGGTATACATCAGGTATGATGGAGGGTATACAATAGGTATGATGGAGGGAATACAGTAGGTATGATGGAGGGTATACAGTAGGTATGATGTAGGGTATACAGTAGGTATGATGGAGGGTTTACAGTAGGTATTATGGGGGGTATACAGTAGGTATGATGGAGGGTATACAGTAGGTATGATGGAGTGTATACATTAGGTATGATGGAGGTTATACAGTAGGTATGATGGAGGACATACAGTAGGTATGATGGAGGGTATACATCAGGTATGATGGAGGGTATACAGTAGGTATGATGGAGGGTATACAGTAGGTATGATGGAGGGTATACAGTAGGTATGATGTAGGGTATACAGTAGGTATGATGGAGGGTTTACAGTAGGTATTATGGGGGGTATACAGTAGGTATGATGGAGGGTATACAGTAGGTATGATGGAGGGTATACATTAGGTATGATGGAGGTTATACAGTAGGTATGATGGAGGACATACAGTAGGTATGATGGAGGGTATACATCAGGTATGATGGAGGGTATACATCAGGTATGATGGAGGGTATACAATAGGTATGATGGAGGGAATACAGTAGGTATGATGGATGGTATACAGTAGATATGATGGGGGGTATACAGTAGGTATGATGGAGGGTATAGAGTGGGTATGATGTAGGGTATACAGTAGGTATGATGGAGGGTATACAGTAGGTATGATGGAGGGTATACATTAGGTATGATGGAGGTTATACAGTAGGTATGATGGAGGACATACAGTAGGTATGATGGAGGGTATACATCAGGTATGATGGAGGGTATACAGTAGGTATGATGGAGGGTATACAGTAGGTATGATGGAGGGTACATAAGGTATGATGGAGGGTATACAGTAGGTATGATGGAGGGTACATAAGGTATGATGGAGGGTATACAGTAGGTATGATGGAGGGTATACAGTAGGTATGATGGAGGGTACATAAGGTATGATGGAGGGTATACAGCAGGTATGATGGAGGGTATACAGTAGGTATGATGGAGGGTACATAAGGTATGATGGAGGGTATGCAGTAGGTATGATGTAGGGTATACAGTAGGTATGATGGAGGGTAAACAGTAGGTATGATGGAGGGTATACAGTAGATATGATGGAGGGTATAGGGTATACAGTAGGTATGATGGAGGGTATACAGTAGGTATGATGGAGGGTATACAGTAGGTATGATGGAGGGTATACATCAGGTATGATGGAGGGTATACAGTAGGTATGATGGAGGGTATACAGTAGGTATGATGGAGGGTATACAGTAGGTATGATGGAGGGTATACAGTAGGTATGATGGAGGGTATACAGTAGGTATGATGGAGGTTATACAGTAGGTATGATGAAGGACATACAGTAGGTATGATGGAGGGTATACATCAGGTATGATGGAGGGTATACAGTAGGTATGATGGAGGGTATACAGTAGATATGATGGAGGGTACATAAGGTATGATGGAGGGTATACAGTAGGTATGATGGAGGGTATACAGTAGGTATGATGGAGGGTACATAAGGTATGATGGAGGGTATACAGTAGGTATGATGGAGGGTATACAGTAGGTTTGATGGAGGTTATACAGTAGGTATGATGGAGGACATACAGTAGGTATGATGGAGGGTATACATAAGTATGATGGAGGGTATACAGTAGGTATGATGGAGGGTATACAGTAGGTATGATGGAGGGTACATAAGGTATGATGGAGGGTATACAGTAGGTATGATGGAGGTTATACAGTAGGTATGATGGAGGGTACATAAGGTATGATGGAGGGTATACAGTAGGTATGATGGAGGGTATACAGTAGGTATGACGGAGGGTACATAAGGTATGATGGAGGGTATACAGTAGGTATGATGGAGGGTATACAGTAGGTTTGATGGAGGTTATACAGTAGGTATGATGGAGGACATACAGTAGGTATGATGGAGGGTATACATAAGTATGATGGAGGGTATACAGTAGGTATGATGGAGGGTATACAGTAGGTATGATGGAGGGTACATAAGGTATGATGGAGGGTATACAGTAGGTATGATGGAGGTTATACAGTAGGTATGATGGAGGGTACATAAGGTATGATGGAGGGTATACAGTAGGTATGATGGAGGGTATGCAGTAGGTATGATGGAGGGTATACAGTAGATATGATGGAGGGTATAAGGTATACAGTAGGTATGATGGAGGGTTTACAGTAGGTATGATGGAGGGTATACTGTAGGTATGATGGAGGGTATACATCAGGTATGATGGAGGGTATACAGTAGGCATGATGGAGGGTATACAGTAGGTATGATGGATGGTATACAGTAGGTATGATGGGGGGTATACAGTAGGTATGATGGAGGGTATACAGTAGGAATGATGGAGGGAATACAGTAGGTATGATGGAGGCTATACAGTAGGTATGATGGAGGGTATACAGTAGGTATGATGGAGGGTATACAGTAGGTATGATGGAGGGTAAACAGTAGGTATGATGGAGGGTATACATCAGGTATGATGGAGGGTATACAGTAGGTATGATGGAGGGAATACATCAGGTATGATGGAGGGTATACAGTAGGTATGATGGAGGGTATACAGTAGGTATGATGGAGGGTACATAAGGTATGATGGAGGGTATACAGTAGGTATGATGGAGGGTATACAGTAGGTATGATGGAGGGTACATAAGGTATGATGGAGGGTATACAGTAGGTATGATGGAGGGTATACATTAGCTTTGATGGAGGGTACATAAGGTATGATGGAGGGTATACAGTAGGTATGATGTAGGGTATACAGTAGGTATGATGGAGGGTATACAGCAGGTATGATGGAGGGTATACAGTAGATATGATGGAGGGTATAAGGTATACAGTAGGTATGATGGAGGGTATACAGTAGGTATGATGGAGGGTATACAGTAGGTATGATGGAGGGTATACAGTAGGCATGATGGAGGGTATACAGTAGGTCTGATGGAGGGTATACAGTAGGTATGATGGAGGGTATACAGTAGGTTTGATGGAGGTTATACAGTAGGTATGATGGAGGACATACAGTAGGTATGATGGAGGGTATACATAAGTATGATGGAGGGTATACAGTAGGTATGATGGAGGGTATACAGTAGGTATGATGGAGGGTACATAAGGTATGATGGAGGGTATACAGTAGGTATGATGGAGGTTATACAGTAGGTATGATGGAGGGTACATAAGGTATGATGGAGGGTATACAGTAGGTATGATGGAGGGTATACAGTAGGTATGATGGAGGGTATACAGTAGATATGATGGAGGGTATAAGGTATACAGTAGGTATGATGGAGGGTATACAGTAGGTATGATGGAGGGTATACTGTAGGTATGATGGAGGGTATACATCAGGTATGATGGAGGGTATACAGTAGGCATGATGGAGGGTATACAGTAGGTATGATGGATGGTATACAGTAGGTATGATGGGGGGTATACAGTAGGTATGATGGAGGGTATACAGTAGGAATGATGGAGGGAATACAGTAGGTATGATGGAGGCTATACAGTAGGTATGATGGAGGGTATACAGTAGGTATGATGGAGGGTATACAGTAGGTATGATGGAGGGTATACAGTAGGTATGATGGAGGGTACATAAGGTATGATGGAGGGTATACAGTAGGTATGATGGAGGGTATACAGTAGGTATGATGGAGGGTACATAAGGTATGATGGAGGGTATACAGTAGGTATGATGGAGGGTATACAGTAGCTTTGATGGAGGGTACATAAGGTATGATGGAGGGTATACAGTAGGTATGATGTAGGGAATACAGTAGGTATGATGTAGGGTATACAGCAGGTATGATGGAGGGTATACAGTAGATATGATGGAGGGTATAAGGTATACAGTAGGTATGATGGAGGGTATACAGTAGGTATGATGGAGGGTATACAGTAGGTATGATGGAGGGTATACAGTAGGCATGATGGAGGGTATACAGTAGGTATGATGGAGGGTATACAGTAGGTATGATGGAGGGTATACAGTAGGTATGATGGAGGGTATACAGTAGGTATGATGGAGGGTAAACAGTAGGTATGATGGAGGGTATACAGTAGGTATGATGGAGGGTATACAGTAGGTATGATGGAGGGTATACAGTAGGTATGATGGAGGTTATACAGTAGGTATGATGGAGGACATACAGTAGGTATGATGGAGGGTATACATCAGGTATGATGGAGGGTATACAGTAGGTATGATGGAGGGTATACAGTAGATATGATGGAGGGTACATAAGGTATGATGGAGGGTATACAGTAGGTATGATGGAGGGTATACAGTAGGTATGATGGAGGGTATACATTAGGTATGATGGAGGGTATACAGTAGGTATGATGGAGGTTATACAGTAGGTATGATGGAGGACATACAGTAGGTATGATGGAGGGTATACATCAGGTATGATGGAGGGTATACAGTAGGTATGATGGAGGGTATACAGTAGATATGATGGAGGGTACATAAGGTATGATGGAGGGTATACAGTAGGTATGATGGAGGGTATACAGTAGGTATGATGGAGGGTATACATTAGGTATGATGGAGGGTATACAGTAGGTTTGATGGAGGTTATACAGTAGGTATGATGGAGGACATACAGTAGGTATGATGGAGGGTATACATAAGTATGATGGCGGGTATACAGTAGGTATGATGGAGGGTATACAGTAGGTATGATGGAGGGTACATAAGGTATGATGGAGGGTATACAGTAGATATGATGGAGGGCATAAGGTATACAGTAGGTATGATGGAGGGTATACAGTAGGTATGATGGAGGGTATACTGTAGGTATGATGGAGGGTATACATCAGGTATGATGGAGGGTATACAGTAGGTATGATGGAGGGTATACAGTAGGTATGATGGAGGGTATACAGTAGGTATGATGGATGGTATACAGTAGGTATGATGGGGGGTATACAGTAGGTATGATGGAGGGAATACAGTAGTTATGATGGAGGGTACATCAGGTATGATGGAGGGTATACAGTAGGTATGATGGAGGGTATACAGTAGGTATGATGGAGGGTATACAGTAGATATGATGGAGGGTATAAGGTATACAGTAGGTATGATGGAGGGTATACAGTAGGTATGATGGAGGGTATACTGTAGGTATGATGGAGGGTATACATCAGGTATGATGGAGGGTATACAGTAGGTATGATGGAGGGTATACAGTAGGTATGATGGAGGATATACAGTAGGTATGATGGATGGTATACAGTAGGTATGATGGGTGGTATACAGTAGGTATGATGGAGGGAATACAGTAGTTATGATGGAGGGTATCCAGTAGGTATGATGGACGGTATACAGTAGGTATGATGGAGGGTATACAGTAGATATGATGGAAGGTATAAGGTATACAGTAGGTATGATGGAGGGTATACAGTAGGTATGATGGAGGGTATACAGTAGGTATGATGGAGGGTATACAGTAGGTATGATGGATGGTATACAGTAGGTATGATGGGGGGTATACAGTAGGTATGATGGAGGGTATACAGTAGGTATGATGGAGGGAATACAGTAGGTATGATGGAGGGTATACAGTAGGTATGATGGAGGGTAAACAGTAGGTATGATGGAGGGTATGCAGTAGGTATGATGGAGGGTATACAGTAGGTATGATGGAGGGTATACAGTAGGTATGATGGAGGTTATACAGTAGGTATGATGGAGGACATACAGTAGGTATGATGGAGGGTATACATAAGTATGATGGAGGGTATACAGTAGGTATGATGGAGGGTATACAGTAGGTATGATGGAGGGTACATAAGGTATGATGGAGGGTATACAGTAGGTATGATGGAGGGTATACAGTAGATATGATGGAGGGTATAAGGTATACAGTAGGTATGATGGAGGGTATACAGTAGGTATGATGGAGGGTATACTGTAGGTATGATGGAGGGTATACATCAGGTATGATGGAGGGTATACAGTAGGTATGATGGAGGGTATACAGTAGGTATGATGGAGGGTATACAGTAGGTATGATGGAAGGTATACAGTAGGTATGATGGGGGGTATACAGTAGGTATGATGGAGGGAATACAGTAGTTATGATGGAGGGTACATCAGGTATGATGGAGGGTATACAGTAGGTATGATGGAGGGTATACAGTAGGTATGATGGAGGGTATACAGTAGATATGATGGAGGGTATAAGGTATACAGTAGGTATGATGGAGGGTATACAGTAGGTATGATGGAGGGTATACTGTAGGTATGATGGAGGGTATACATCAGGTATGATGGAGGGTATACAGTAGGTATGATGGAGGGTATACAGTAGGTATGATGGAGGATATACAGTAGGTATGATGGATGGTATACAGTAGGTATGATGGGTGGTATACAGTAGGTATGATGGAGGGAATACAGTAGTTATGATGGAGGGTATCCAGTAGGTATGATGGACGGTATACAGTAGGTATGATGGAGGGTATACAGTAGATATGATGGAAGGTATAAGGTATACAGTAGGTATGATGGAGGGTATACAGTAGGTATGATGGAGGGTATACAGTAGGTATGATGGAGGGTATACAGTAGGTATGATGGATGGTATACAGTAGGTATGATGGGGGGTATACAGTAGGTATGATGGAGGGTATACAGTAGGTTTGATGGAGGGAATACAGTAGGTATGATGGAGGGTATACAGTAGGTATGATGGAGGGTAAACAGTAGGTATGATGGAGGGTATACAGTAGGTATGATGGAGGGTATACAGTAGGTATGATGGAGGGTATACAGTAGGTATGATGGAGGTTATACAGTAGGTATGATGGAGGACATACAGTAGGTATGATGGAGGGAATACATCAGGTATGATGGAGGGTATACAGTAGGTATGATGGAGGGTATACAGTAGGTATGATGGAGGGTACCGAAGGTATGATGGAGGGTATACAGTAGGTATGATGGAGGGTATACAGTAGGTATGATGGAGGGTACATAAGGTATGATGGAGGGTATACAGTAGATATGATGGAGGGTATACAGTAGCTTTGATGGAGGGTACATAAGGTATGATGGAGGGTATACAGTAGGTATGATGGAGGGTATACAGTAGGTATGATGGAGGGTATACAGTAGGTATGATGGAGGGTATACAGTAGGTATGATGGATGGTATACAGTAGGTATGATGGGGGGTATACAGTAGGTATGATGGAGGGTATACAGTAGGTATGATGGAGGGAATACAGTAGGTATGATGGAGGGTATACAGTAGGTATGATGGAGGGTAAACAGTAGGTATGATGGAGGGTATACAGTAGGTATGATGGAGGGTATACAGTAGGTATGATGGAGGGTATACAGTAGGTATGATGGAGGTTATACAGTAGGTATGATGGAGGACATACAGTAGGTATGATGGAGGGAATACATCAGGTATGATGGAGGGTATACAGTAGGTATGATGGAGGGTATACAGTAGGTATGATGGAGGCTACCGAAGGTATGATGGAGGGTATACAGTAGGTATGATGGAGGGTATACAGTAGGTATGATGGAGGGTACATAAGGTATGATGGAGGGTATACAGTAGATATGATGGAGGGTATACAGTAGCTTTGATGGAGGGTACATAAGGTATGATGGAGGGTATACAGTAGGTATGATGGAGGGTATACAGTAGGTATGATGGAGGGTATACAGTAGATTTGATGGAGGGTATAAGGTATACAGTAGGTATGATGAAGGGTATACAGTAGGTATGATGGAGGGTATACAGTAGGTATGATGGAGGGTATACATCAGGTATGATGGAGGGTATACAGTAGGTATGATGGAGGTATACAGTAGGTATGATGGAGGGTATACAGTTGGTATGATGGGAACTCTCTACTAGGCACAGATTAATATCCTCCTTAATCCCACAATTCAATGGGATTGCATCAAGTCAGAATTCCAACAATGGGCCTCAGTAGATAGACAGCAAAGAGTGTCAGGGGTCAATTAATAGCATTCCACTGTATACTGTCTGGATTCTCAAGCCAAACAGGTTCCTGCAACACATCATCAGAACATGTATCTGAATGCAGCACGCACTAAGATCCACATCCCCAGGGGGTTACAAAGACTGGACTGAGACCCCAGCTCGCTCCATATGATGGAGGGTACATAAGGTTTGATGTAGGGTACATAAGGTTTGATGGAGGGTATACAGCAGGTATGATGTATATAGGATCTGTCCAAGGCCATTCTCTACAGGGATCTGTCCAGGCTAGTCTCTACAGAGGTCTGTCCAAGGCGTCTCTACAGGGATCTGTCCAGTCAAGTCTCTACAGGGATTTGTCCAGTCAAGTCTCTTCAGGGATTTGTCCAGGCCAGTCTCTACAGGGATCTGTCCATGGCGTCTCTATAGGGATCTGTCCAGGCCAGTCTCTACAGGGATTTGTCCAGTCAAGTCTCTTCAGGGATTTGTCCAGGCCAGTCTCTACAGGGATCTGTCCATGGCGTCTCTACAGGGATCTGTCCAGGCCAGTCTCTACAGGGATTTGTCCAGGCCAGTCTCTACAGCGATCTGTCCAAGGCCAGTCTCGACAGGGATCTTAAACGTGGTACAGGGACATTAAACGTGATACAGTTAAAAATGAAATTTGTTTAAATCAGGTCTGTTTGCTAGGGATGGGGAAGTGTGACACCAATCAGGCCCCCGAGGACTGGAATTACCCAGACCTGCGTAACGGGTTGGTGGAGAGGTTGGTGGGTTGGTGGAGAGCGGGTTGGCGGGTTGGTGGAGAGCGGGTTGGTGGGTTGGTGGAGAGCGGGTTGGTGGGTTGGTGGAGAGCGGGTTGGTGGGTTGGTGGAGAGGTTGGTGGATTGGTGGAGAGGTTGGTGGGTTGGTGGAGAGGTTGGTGGGTTGGTGGAGAGGTTGGTGGGTTGGTGGAGAGCGGGTTGGTGGGTTGGTGGAGAGCGGGTTGGTGGGTTGGTGGAGAGGTTGGTGGGTTGGTGGAGAGGTTGGCGGGTTGGTGGAGAGCGGGTTGGTGGGTTGGTGGAGAGGTTGGTAGGTTGGTGGAGAGGTTGGTGGGTTGGTGGAGAGCGCTGTACGCTCAGCAAAACACTTATTGGAAAAGTGTCACAGAGACCAGTCCGATATCCATGCTGCGTTGCTGTTTGTGCGCATCCTTCCCCGAGAAGAGACTGTTTTCCAGGAGGACTTGGAAAATGCTTCTCACAACCACAGAGATGCTTCGCCCTGTGGTGAAGGAGGCTCTGACACAACAAAGAATGAGGGGAGAAGTGTACTAAGACCACAGTGCAAGGCAGCTCAGTCCATTAGGGCCTGTCCCTACTGCCCCTGGCACTGGAGCTGTTTCTAAAAAAGTTTCACCAGGGTCAGCTCTTCTAGCTGGCGATCCTGCCCTAACACTGACTCGGTCTGGAAGGGTAAGCAAGCCCAATCCCAAAGATGGTCACTTTTGGAATTCTTAGGCCTAGAACTATAAGACAATGGGGTCACAATAGGCTGTGTAACATTGAACATTGTTAGTGTTGCAAGTTAAAAGAAGGGGGATGTAGATGGGTGGTTGTTCCACCAAGAATTCATGGACTACAAGTGGGATGTGGGGACCACATTGAGTGTGACACAAGATGTAGAGTATCATGTATGAAATTCAGAAGGTCAAGTAAACTCCCTTATTCACCTGCATGATAGAGTAGTCTAAACGGTTAAGAAGCTACAGACAGAAGTTGGCACATCAGCGTTACTGATGTCATAGGAGTCCCGTGGGGCTTATGGGGGTCGTAGAGCAAAACGGAGAACACCATCGTGTTTTTAGTCTCCCTTTCGTATTAGTTTGTAGGCCAAACACTACAGACGTTTTTGTGAGAAGACCGTCTTATGGTCTGACGAACACTGCTCTGGCTCTGCCACCTATCACCCCAGATGCGGAAGGGCGACATTTTCAGATGCGGTGGATTGGGATGCAGCCCATGCAAAAGAAACAGATATATGTAGCTTACAGCAGACAGATTTTGATGGGGATTTTTTTGTTTGTTATTTAGATTGACGCACCGGTGCTTCAATGGACTCTAGGGGATTTCATCCAGCGATAGCCGACACCCACATATAAGATGTTTGTCGGTGTGGTGTGTTGGAGGTGTAACTACGTTGGAGCTGTCAAATCGGTGAGCAGCTGCTCTTGATCATTGTCACAAAGCCACACCCATCCCACTCAGGTTAGAAGTTCAGAACAAGAATGTGTAGGCTATATAGAAACAATTATAGTCAAATTAAAAATAATTCAACTAAATGATGAGGATTTCTATCAGCCTAATCGAGGTGTAGATAACACCTCACATTTGTGTTTGAACACAATTCTTAATGTGATTTCTCTTAATCAAATCAAATCAAATTTTATTTGTCACATACACATGGTTAGCAGATGTTAATGCGAGTGTAGCGAAATGCTTGTGCTTCTAGTTCCGACAATGCAGTAATAACAAGTAATCTAACTAACAATTCCAAAACTACTGTCTTGTACACAGTGTAAGGGGATAAAGAATATGTACATAAGGATATATGAATGAGTGATGGTACAGAGCAGCATAGGCAAGATACAGTAGATGGTATCGAGTACAGTATATACATATGAGATGAGTATGTAAACAAAGTGGCATAGTTAAAGTGGCTAGTGATACATGTATTACATAAGGATACAGTCGATGATATAGAGTACAGTATATACGTATGCATATGAGATGAATAATGTAGGGTAAGTAACATTATATAAGGTAGCATTGTTTAAAGTGGCTAGTGATATATTTACATCATTTCCCATCAATTCCCATTATTAAAGTGGCTGGAGTTGAGTCAGTGTCAGTGTGTTGGCAGCAGCCACTCAATGTTAGTGGTGGCTGTTTAACAGTCTGATGGCCTTGAGATAGAAGCTGTTTTTCAGTCTCTCGGTCCCAGCTTTGATGCACCTGTACTGACCTCGCCTTCTGGTTGATAGCGGGGTGAACAGGCAGTGGCTCGGGTGGTTGATGTCCTTGATGATCTTTATGACCTTCCTGTGACATCGGGTGGTGTAGGTGTCCTGGAGGGCAGGTAGTTTGCCCCCGGTGATGCGTTGTGCAGACCTCACTACCCTCTGGAGAGCCTTACTGTTGAGGGCGGAGCAGTTGCCGTACCAGGCAGTGATACAGCCAGCCAAGATGCTCTCGATTGTGCATCTGTAGAAGTTTGTGAGTGCTTTTGGTGACAAGCCGAATTTCTTCAGCCTCCTGAGGTTGAAGAGGCGCTGCTGCGCCTTCTTCACAATGCTGTCTGTGTGAGTGGACCAATTCAGTTTGTCTGTGATGTGTATGCCGAGGAACTTAAAACTTGCTACCCTCTCCACTACTTGTTATGCACGTGAGTGAGGACCCAAAAGCGGTTTAACAAAAACAGAGTCCTTTAATGTCAAAACACAGGGAAGACATAGATCCTCTTCAGATGTATATAATGGCAAAATAGACAACCCGCAGAGAGGGCGACAAATTAATCATAAAGTTCTTCTGATATTCACAGAAGAGTCCCCCTTCTTAGCAGCAGAGGAGAATAGCTGGGTTAGAGTCCCCTTCTTAGCAGCAGAGGAGAATAGCTGGGTTAGCGGCGACAGACTGCTGGTCTCTCTGGGTAGGCGCGGGTCGTAGAGGACAGAGGTACCTGATCACACGTAGCATCAGAAGAACAGGCAGATTCCGACAGGACGGGACAAGGGTGAAGCAAACGAGACGATAGTTTGGTTCTGGCATGAGAAACTCAAACGAGAATCTGACAAAGAAAGAAGCAGGAACAGAGAGAGAAATAGAGACCTAATCAGAGGGAAAAAGGGAACAGGTGGGAAGAGGGTGAACGAGGTAGTTAGAGGAGATGAGGAACAGCTGGAGGAGGAGAGAAAGAGAAGGTAACCTAATACGAGGGACCAGCAGAGGGAGACAGAGTGAAGAGAAAGAACAGGAACAAGACATAACATGACAAGACATGACACTACTGTTCCATCGATGTGGATAGGGGGGTGTTCCCTCTGCTGTTTCCTGAAGTCCACAATCATCTCCTTAGTTTTGTTGACGTTGAGTGTGAGGTTATTTTCCTGACACCACACTCCGAGGGCCCTCACCTCCTCCCTGTAGGCCGTCTCGTCGTTGTTGGTAATCAAGCCTACCACTGTTGTGTCGTCCGCAAACTTGATGATTGAGTTGGAGGCGTGCGTGGCCACGCAGTTGTGGGTGAACAGGGAGTACAGGAGAGGGCTCAGAACGCACCCTTGTGGGGCTCCAGTGTTGAGGATCAGCGGGGAGGAGATGTTGTTGCCTACCCTCACCACCTGGGGGCGGCCCGTCAGGAAGTCCAGTACCCAGTTGCACAGGGCGGGGTCGAGACCCAGGGTCTTGAGCTTGATGACGAGCTTGGAGGGTACTATGGTGTTGAATGCCGAGCTGTAGTCGATGAACAGCATTCTCACATAGGTATTCCTCTTGTCCAGATGGGTTAGGGCAGTGTGCAGTGTGGTTGAGATTGCATCGTCTGTGGACCTATTTGGGCGGTAAGCAAATTGGAGTGGGTCTAGGGTGTCAGGTAGGGTGGAGGTGATATGGTCCTTGACTAGTCTCTCAAAGCACATCATGATGACGGAAGTGAGTGCTACGGGGCGGTAGTCGTTTAGCTCAGTTACCTTAGCTTTCTTGGGAACAGGAACAATGGTGGCCCTCTTGAAGCATGTGGGAACAGCAGACTGGTATAGGGATTGATTGAATATGTCCGTAAACACACCGGCCAGCTGGTCTGCGCATGCTCTGAGGGCGCGGCTGGGGATGCCGTCTGGGCCTGCAGCCTTGCGAGGGTTAACACGTTTAAATGTCTTACTCACCTCGGCTGCAGTGAAGGAGAGACCGCATGTTTTCGTTGCAGGCCGTGTCAGTGGCACTGTATTGTCCTCAAAGCGGGCAAAAAAAGTTATTTAGTCTGCCTGGGAGCAGGACATCCTGGTCTGTGACTGGGCTGGATTTCTTCCTGTAGTCCGTGATTGACTGTAGACCCTGCCACATGCCTCTTGTGTCTGAGCCGTTGAATTGAGATTCTACTTTGTCTCTGTACTGACGCTTAGCTTGTTTGATAGCCTTGCGGAGGGAATAGCTGCACTGTTTGGATTCGGTCATGTTACCAGACACCTTGCCCTGATTAAAAGCAGTAGTTCGCGCTTTCAGTTTCACGCGAATGCTGCCATCAATCCACGGTTTCTGGTTAGGGAATGTTTTAATCGTTGCTATGGGAACGACATCTTCAACGCACGTTCTAATGAACTCGCACACCGAATCAGCGTATTTGTCAATGTTGTTGTCTGACGCAATACGAAACATGTCCCAGTCCACGTGATGGAAGCAGTCTTGGAGTGTGGAGTCAGCTTGGTCGGACCAGCGTTGGACAGACCTCAGGTAGAGTTATTAATACGACTCCATGCCGCCAAAAGCAATGCTGCTTTAGGTATAAAGCCAGGAGCAGATTGTGGATTTTATTCAACATGCCGACATTTATTTTTGCAAAACATAAAAAGTTCTGCTTTAAACACTAAAAGTTTTTATATCTTAGGAAACACATTTTATATATTTAACATTTCAGGCAAACAGGATGTTAAAGATTTTGTCCAGACAAACTCAATGACAGACAAACTGAATTTCAATTTAACAGTAGTACTGACTACTAAATGAAAGACCAAAGTATGTTGATTGATGTTATGTAATGGGACGACAGATATACTTCCTTTAATGATAATGTCCAAGAGAGTCTTTGTTCTGAATATCACCTTCACCTGGCTCTATCAGCCTTCTTTGTAAAACCACGGTGATAGTTCAGTACACCTGGTATGCTCTGCTAGAGACCATGGACCACTGATCCTCTCATATCTAGGTTAGCAGAAGGCTTGGAACCTATTTGGTTAGATGCTGATTTCACAGTTGAGATGTACAGGACAGAGAGGTGTCTAAAAATAAATGCCTGTGGCTGGCACGAACATGTGTTTATGTAAGTTTGAAATGTTGAACCTGAACCCTCTGTTCTTGTCACATACTGTACACACACACTCACACTCACACTCACACACATACATTAGCAGACAGTGTCAATCAACTCAGAGTTCACACTTGCATATTGTTGATATACTTGTACCTAATTCAGCGTGTCCAGTAACATTTGTGGATATTGTATACCCAAATAAGGTAATACATGAAATGTAAAATGTAGTTTTCCAGATGAAGACATGTTAGGTTATTTTAGACAGATGTCCAGTCAGTAGCTATAGGTATCTGGTGACATGTTTGGAGCCCATCAAGGGGTCTCTAATCTCCTTACATACAAACCATGCTTTCACTAGTGTTCTGAAAGTCTGGTCTGTTTCTATCAGCCTGAACACTTCCTGTGCTTCCTCTTTTATTAACATACAGTAGTGGGGCTCCTGCTGAGGTAAAACAGTGGTGTCCCTGTTGTTTTAACCCAGTAGGACACGCTGTGTCGTATAGTGGTTCACAAACGTTCCTACTTAACCAAATAAACATGTTTTTACAGTGTCATGTCTGCGTTTCCATTGTTTTGGTCCGAATCTATACCTAGACACCAGAAAGATCACTTTCATTTTTTTAAACATACTTTTAGAATTCCATTCATTCGAAAATATTGCATCTTAATGTGTTTAATGGAGTTAAATGTTTACTTAAATTCAGGAGAGAGGACCAGACCTGAAAGCAACTCTTTCAACTAGTTGCCTTGAACGTAGCTTTTCCATCAACTCAACAAGCACCAACTAACTGCCATCCTCCACACCTGTCCTCACTTTTGTTAAACACCACAGCCACCGCTACTTAAACCTGACCAAACTAACATCCCTCCTCCTACACCTTTAGTTCCTCCTGAGGGGGACTGTCATCATCATCATCATCATCATCATCATCATCATCATCGTCGTTATCATCACAGCAGCAGCCTACCTACCTACCATGGCCTGATGATGATGTTGACCAAGAATCCAGGCCCAAACTCTACAGTCCACCCCCTGGTTCCATCATATACAGTCCTTGGCTTCATCTTGTCAATTCCCATTCTCCTCCTGAATCCCTTCACATCCATTCCATTCCTGTTCTTGACTCTAGAGTGAAAGGTGTAACAATTTAATCTGGACAGTATGTGAAGGATCAATATCACTACACCAGTATCCAATAGAGTTGGGGCGGCAGGGTAGCCTAGTGGTTAGAGCGTTGGACTAGTAACCGGAAGGTTGCGAGTTCAAACCCCCGAGCTGACAAGGTACAAATCTGTCGTTCTGCCCCTGAACAGGCAGTTAACCCACTGTTCCCAGGCCGTCATTGAAAATAAGAATTTGTTCTTAACTGACTTGCCTGGTTAAATAAAGGTAAAATAAAAAAATAAAATAAAAAGTTAGTAAGTGGTAATGAACAGAACACAAAGTAACATGTTGTTGCTCTGTATACTGACAACCTGTGTATGATAGTGGTTATAGATAGTGTACATAGATAGTGGATGTGGTTATAGAGTCTGATTCTGTTTCAGCTCTTCACCTGGACTATGAAGGTTAACATCAGGAACTGATACACTAAACCACTCTGGTCCATGACATGAACTCATCTCCACCTAGGCCTCCACCTGCACCATCATCTCTCTCTCCACCTGGGTTTAATATCAGAACATATTCAAAGCAGCTGATAATTATTTAAAGTGTTCCAATTGTTAAGGTCAGAGCAGTTGGAGGAAGTCTGAGGCTCCATTGTCACGGGTCTGGTCAGAACAGTATTTAAAAGGTCACCTCTCCCAGCTTCAATAGGCTCTGACCATCACAGGAAAGACCCATCACTGTCACCTCTCAACAGGGAAGACCCTTCATTCTCACCTCTCAACTCAAGGTCCACTTGTCTTACTCTCTGGAGGTAAGTCAAACTTCATGACTTATCAGAGGAGGCAAAGGTATTTTCATCAATCTGTCTTAACTGCTGACCAGGTAACAAATACCTGTGTATTTAAGTATTTGCATTTTAAATAATTATTTTTGTGTGTTTGAGTATTTTCAAATAATGTGGCTGAATTCAACTACTTCAATTTGAAGATAATTTAACGTGTTTGCAAATAATTCTGTGTAAATACTAGGCTATTTAAAACTTTTTTGAAATAACCTACTTGTTTCCAAATAAATTCCAAATACCCTTGGGGCATCCCGAGGGGACAGCGGTCTAAGCAACTGCATTGCAGTGCTAGAGGCATCACTACAGACCCGGGTTTGATCCCAGGCTGTGCCCATGAGGTGGCACACCGTTTACTCAGCATTGACTGGTTTAGGGGAGGGTTTGGCTGGAAGGCATGTCCTTGTCCTAGCAACTCCATGTGGCGGGCTGGGTGCTGACTTTGCTCCCCAGTTGTACGGTGTTTCCTCCGACATGTTGATGCTTCTGGGTTAAGTAAGCAGTGTGGCTTGGCAGGGTTATGTTTCAGAGCTCTTGACCTTGGCTCTTGACCTTCACCTCTCCTGAGTCTGTACAGGAGTTGCAATGATGGGGCAAGACTGTAACTACCATTTGGGGTAAAAAAGTACCTCCCCCCCTCCAAATTCATGGAGTATTAAAGTATTTGCATGAAAGCTTTTAAAATATGTTTTTGTCTGTTTCTAAAAACTATACATTTACACATATTGCTTTTGGAGGTTGTGTTGTTACTGTGATGAACTTTACTTTTCTTTCATGTTTCAGTCGCTGTCTGTCTGACATTTAACAAAGCCACAATTCAACAAAGCCACAAACAGTTGATCTCTCAGCTAACCAACTCCAGTGGCAAGCTACCCTATAGCTAGAAAATGACTGATTGAACACTGAAATTGCTTCTTGAGATTAAAATGTCATTTAGAAGAGATAGCAGTAGAGATACATTAGCCTAAATGAATGATAAGACATTTGGTCCTCATCAGTGGCCTTTCAAGAATAAAATGTTCACGACTCCTCTGTGTATTTTGGGATGCTGTTATGGCTTTGAAATCTTAAGTCAGAATTAAATCATTGTAGATGTTTTTTTCGGCACTGTAAGTGTGTTTGATTTCCCAGTGTTTCTGGGATTTTTACACTGGATTTTGAAATAAACAGTTCACTAATGACAGAAAGTTAGGCCAATTATTCCCCGTAACAACTTTCCAGTGAAAACCAAACACACATGAACTGATACTTTCCTTTCCAGCATTTCCACTGAACTCCCATGATGAGAATGAGGCAGACCTTCGTTTTGGCCATGTTACTTTTTCAACTGACCACCTCGGCAGTGAGTGACTTTAAATAAATTCAAAACACAAAATTAAAGCGTTAATCTTCTAATCTACTAGTATGATATTTACCATCTTGTTAGTATGCATTCAACAAAAGTGAGAAACGGGGCAGATCCTTAAGAGGTTTTAAGTTATTTAGAGTACTTGGCTAATTTAACATGTTTTTTATTGCAAGTAATCGAAATACGCTAGTTATAGTTATTTTTATTTTTTTTATACGAAACAATTGTCTCTAACTAACAGAGAAAAAATCTTAGTTAAGTGAATTGTTACAGTATTGGTATTGACATGGCTTTAGTTTAAAACTGGTGAGAATATAATAATTCTAAGCTCTCTGGAGCTGGTCGTTTGGGTTCTGCTGGGATCTTGTTGATATCCAGGAGTAACCAGTAACCTGAATGCACTAATAGAAGGACCTTGGGGAGCCTATAACATCTTTGGGGATTTTTGTAGTGGTTGAAATTTGATTGATTAATTATTGGTGTTGGTAATGATATTGTCTTTCCTGTAGAATGTGTTGGTAACCTATATTCATAATCAGTTGTCTGGTGATTTGAAGCAGGCTTGATGGAGTTATATACTATAGTGACTAGTGGAGGTATAGTGTGACATCCATTAGGCTCTAACCTCTGCAGAAATCTATAGTTTGAGTCCCTGATACAGCTCACACTTTCTCCAGCTATGGAACACTGCCTATTTCACATGTGTAAAAACCAAAATCACCAAACTTTATTATCATACATATATAAATATGAGTAAAAATATTAAAGTATTATGTAACAGCATATTAATTAACACAATTGTATTACTATCTTATTACACAGGCAAAATAATGAGCATCTTAATTGTGTGTTACAGTTATTGTGAATCATGATTTAATTTTTGACAGTTTGAATTTGGGGATATTATTCGATCCCGAATGGAATGGAGCATGTTGAAGAAAGGTAATCTAAAGAGGCTGCTGCCACTAGGGTATCACTTTGCAATCTACGTTGGTGACCCACCAAAACCAATTCCTGACCGAAAGCAAAACACCATTTTTAATTTTGACGGTAAATGAACATGTCATAACTAATGTTGAATTACATACTAACATTCACTATCCAGATCCATACATTTATGTATACCTTTTACATATCTAGTAATGGCTATTCAATTATGTTTCTTGTTTTAGGACAAATGTGTTTATTTGACGTTATTCATGAAGGTGAAGTATATGAAAAATATAATCATTTGGATGGACGAGAAGGATATACAGTCAGAACCACAGATGATATGATAGATGCTATAACAGAGAGAAACCACAATTGTGGCAACTACTCCATTTTAAGAAACAACTGTGAGCATCTTGTGAACTATATCCGATATAATGTAAAGAAATCATTCCAGGTGAGTTTTAATCTTAAATACATTTTTTATACCATAACACTACATCTCTTATTCATAAATGTATATGTGTGAGTTAATCTGCATGGGCTATTGAGCATCATATGTTTTTTATTTTACAATAACACAATGTTGTAAAACTTCTTCCATGTCATTGTATACGTTCAGCCCTTGCAAAGTTAACACTTGTCCTTTTCTGATATATAGAATCAAAGATGTTGAAAAGATTAAGATTAAAACAAACATTACCGCCAGCTCTTTGAGCTGTGAAATGTATGAAAGATTTGGTTTACCAGCTAAAATGACAGAAAAACGCATCCCATGACATTTTCACATGAAAATAGTAGTTCTGCTCAAGGGATAATATACCTGAAGAACCCACCTTTTCTTAAATCAGGATATGAAGCCATACAGTTTGTTAAAAACATATTCTAAGACAACAACACTACGGAGTTAAAGATTGTTGTGACGTTGTATTGATTCATGTGACGACTGCTGTTCATCAAATGATTAACTGTTTATAATTACATGATTAAATAAATCAGATAATCATTAACTAAGTAACCCGGGGCACCATGGGAAAAGTTTGTTTTTATTGATTTTTAGTTTCCCAAATGAACTCAAAGAATATCAGAATATCGATTTTACAACAGTAGCTAATTAATTAATTTCCTCTACAGTCTCATCCTGAACAATGCATTATTCGCGAATCTGCACAAACCTGAGTCTCACTAAATAATTCGGTACCACACCAATTGAGTTGATTATTTATTTACTAACAAGCTAAATGATAATATAAGATACACATACACAGTCTAGGCTATTGATTAGAACTTAGTACAATGAAACAGGTCCCTAGCGGGCCAATACAATATAACCACTGTTACACAAAATGGGGATTTTTTGAAACAGAGAGAAAGAGAGAGTGCACGAGAGAACAGCACACTTGAATACATTTGTAAACTATGCTTAGTTTGACCCTAACACATTGCCCTGAACTGCTGCTCTTATGGGTCAGAATATAATGATGTAATTAGTTGTCAAAGGTCTCTGATGGGGTGTCCCTTCTCTGATGGTGGCACCTCTTTTGTTACCGGGTGTAAGTCTCTGATTGTCCACACGATGTCAGTGTCCTTTCTCTCAGTGGTCTGTTTCCCCGCCCTCGTTCTGAAAAAGGGGTCTTCTCCGGATGGCTAATTAGCCGCGGAAATTGTTCCAGCGTGGGAATGAAAGCAGTGTAGACACACGATTCCTTGGAGAAAATAACTAGGTGGTCCTGCCGGAATTCACCCTCTTAGACACAGCTGCTCATCTGTAGCATAGATTGTTAAGAGGTTCCTTCTTCTTCTCCAACCTTGTGTTGCGTTTTGGAGTTGCGACGACTCGGAGCCTTGGCTGCAGCGCCTGGTCACCTAGTCCATATAACTCCCATGTTTTATACCCAGGGTAGAAATGGGCGTTTCCGCCTTTATGACAAGTTCTCTGGGCGTATGTAGTTAAGATTTTACTCTGATCAAGTTTAGACAACTAATTTCACTGTTCACTTTTTCAAAAATATTATCTTTGATCTGGACATTTTCCACACAACCTACACTATGTAAACATCATGTGCATATGATGTAAACTCTTCAAGTTACAATGTTTTTGTTATAACGTTGTCATTTAACTTTTAATAACATAACAAAAACTACATTCATTTTCATATTCCATCTATCATTATTACCAGCATTTTGTCTGAAATATATTGTCCCAAAGTCCGTTCATTGCTTCATTGTTTCTGTTCTGAGTTAGATTCTCCATAGGGTCCACTCGCACATTCAAATGATTTGTCTGCTGCCTTAAGATTTACAATTAGGTGTCATAAACACCCCCCTCCCACCCCTCTGCAGCAGTGAAAGATGTCTTTGTAGAACTGTGCTCAACGGTAACCTGACCCGAACGGGCCAGTCATGTCAAGGTCCTTCCTTTTTTTGTTATGATAACGTAATACTGTTGTACTCATGAATAAGACAAATTATTCTAAATCAATTGGTATATGAAGATTGATGTTTTATCTTCACGTGGGTGTTTCATTTCCTACTGAACAGACAGGTGTAAACTATGCATCTGATACAATCGGTTAGTAAATCTCAGTCAGTCTCAGTCAATTAAAGTCGTAAGCACAGAAGGACTGTCAGTTAATTTCACCTGAACAACTTCTTGTTATTCAAATCTTAATTGCAGGTGTTGTGCAATGTGAATCAGTGTGGATATGGGACATAAATACAAACACTAATACATTCTTCCCCACTCAGAAAGCATCTGGTGGACAGGGCCTCTGTATAAATCTTTATACACCCATTCCTTACCCTCCAAGCTGCAAATGCGATACCACTGAAAGAAGAGGGAAACGCATCCTTCAACGCCTGGATCCACGTCTCCTTGGTGCACCAGCTGCTTGAATTCTAAACCTCTCAGATGTTCTCTCTCTCTCTTCCATCTTCTCTGTCTCTGTATGAAGTGAGTTCTAAACCTCTCATATGTTCTCTCTCTCTTCCATCCTCTCTGTCTCTGTATGAAGTGAGGTCTAAACCTCTCAGATGTTCTCTCTCTCTTCCATCCTCTCTGTCTCTGTATGAAGTGAGGTCTAAACCTCTCAGATGTTCTCTCTCTCTTCCATCCTCTCTGTCTCTGCATGAAGTGAGGTCTAAACCTCTCAGATGTTCTCTCTCTCTTCCATCCTCTCTGTCTCTGCATGAAGTGAGGTCTAAACCTCTCAGATGTTCTCTCTCTCTTCCATCCTCTCTGTCTCTGTATGAAGTGAGGTCTAAACCTCTCAGATGTTCTCTCTCTCTTCCATCCTCTCTGTCTCTGTATGAAGTGAGGTCTAAACCTCTCAGATGTTCTCTCTCTCTTCCATCCTCTCTGTCTCTGCTTGAAGTGAGGTCTAAACCTCTCAGATGTTCTCTCTCTCTTCCATCCTCTCTGTCTCTGTATGAAGTGAGGTCTTAATAATAATAAAACATGAGCAAGAATTCTGTTTCCTGTCTGTTTTATTGTATGTTTTATTGATGGTTGACTGCATCCACATCCATGTTTTAGACAATAGACTAGTTCCTGACCCTTGTATGAAATGTAATGTCATGTCATATTTTTTATTGTGTATACAGTGCATTCGGAAAGTATTCAGACCCCTCAACTTTTTCCACATTTTGTTAGGTTACAGCCGTATTCTAAAATTGATTAAAAAAATGTCCCCTTATCAATCTACACACAATAATGACAAAGCCCATAATGACAGAGCGAAACAGGTTTAGACATTTTTGCAAATGTACAAAAAAACAAAAACAGTAATTTGCTTATTTCCATAAGTATTCAGACCCTTTGTTATGTGACTCGAAATTGAGCTCAGGTGCCTCCTGTTTCCATTGATCATCATTGAGATATTTGTACAACTTGACTGGAATCCACCTCTGGTAAATTCAATTAATTGGATAAGATTTGGAAAGGCACACACCTGTCTATATAAAGGTCACACAGTTGACAGTGCATGTCAGAGCAAAAACCAAGCCATGAGGTCAAAGGAATTGTCCGTAGAGCTCCAAGACAGGATGGTGAGGAGAAACAGATCTGGGGAAGGGTACCAAATAATGTCTTTAGCATTGGAGATCCCTCAAGAACAGTGACCTCCATCATTTTTAAATTGAAGAAGTTTGGAACCACCAAGACTCTTCCTAGAGCTGGCTGCCCGGCAAAACTGAGCAATCGGGGGAGAAGGGCCTTGGTCATGGAGGTGACCAAGAATCTGAAGGTCACTCTGACAGAGCTCCAGAGTTCCTCTATGGAGATGGGAGAACCTTCCGGAAGGACAACCCTCTCTGCAGCACTCCACCAATCAGGCCTTTATAGTAGAGTGGCCAGACGGAAGCCACTCCTTAGTAAGAGGTTTGCCAAAAGGCACCTAAAGGTCTCTCAGATCATGACAAACAAGATTCTCTGGTCTGATGAAACCAAGATTGAACTCTTTGGCCTGAATGCCAGGAGTCACGTCTGGCAGAAACATGGCACCATCCCTACGGTGAAGCATGGTGGTGACAGTATCCTGATGTGGGGATGTTTTTCAGCGGCAGGGACTGGGAGACTAGTCGGGATCGAGGGAAAGATGAACGGAGCAAAGTACAGAGACATCCTTGATGAAAACCTGCTCCAGAGTGCTCAGGACCTCAGACTGGGACGAAGGTTCACCTTCCAACAGGGCAACGACTCTAAGCACACAGCCAAGACAACACAGGAGTGGCTTTGGGACTCTGAATGTCCTTGAGTGGCCCAGTCCTTGAGTGGCCCATAATAAATACAAATACAAGGCTGGTGGGTATGCAGGCCACGGAAGAACTGAAACATTTTCATCTTCCAGGAATTGCTTACAGATCCTTGCAACATGGGGTAGTGCATTATCATGATGGCGACGAATGAATGGGACTACAATGGGCCTCAGGATCTCGTCACAGTATCTCTGTGCATTCTAAGTGCCATCAATTAAATGCAATTGTGTTCATTGTCCGTAGCTTATGCCTGCCCATAACATAACCCCACTGCACTCTGTTCACAACATAAACATCAGCAAACCGCTCGCCCACATGACACCATACACATGGTCTGCGGTTGTGAAGCCGGTTGGACGTACTGCTAAATTCTCTAAAACGACATTGGAGGTGGCTTATGGTCGAGAAATTAACATTCAATTATTTGGCAACAGCTGTGGTGGACATTCCTGCCGTCTGCATGCAGATTGCACGCTCCCTCAAAACTTGAGACATCTGTGGCATTGTGTTGTGTGACAAAACTGCACATTTTAGAGTCGACTTTTATTGTCCCCAGCACAGGGTGCACCTGTGTAATGATCATGCTGTTTAATCAGCTTATTGATATGCCACACCTGCCAGGTGGATCGGTATCTTGGCAAAGGAAAAATGCTCACTAAGAGGGAAGTAAACACATTTGGCCACAAAATTGGAGAGAAATAAGCTTTTTTGTGCTTATGGAACATTTCTGGGATCATTTATTTCAGCTCGTTAAACATGAAACCCTTTACACGCTGCCTTTATATATTTTTGTTCAGTGTTGTTAAGTGTTGCAAAATTTTAGGCAGCTGGTGCTTGTGGAGTTGCTAGGGAGCTGAGTTCAAGGCAACTCGTTCAGCGTTACATTCAAGTCTGGACCTTTCTCCTGAATTTTTGTTAATCCTTTACGCCAGGGATGTCAAACTCATTCCTTGTGTCTGCAGGTTTTTTGTTTTTCCTTTCAATTAAGCCCTAGGCAACCAGGTGAGGGGAGTGACTTTTTGTCCAGGCCAGTCTCTACAGGGATTTGTCCAGGCCAGTCTCTACAGGGATTTGTCCAGGCCTTTCTCTACAGGGATTTATCCCGGCACGTCTCTACAGGGATTTGTCCAGGCCAGTCTCTACAGGGATTTGTCCAGGACAGTCTCTACAGGGATTTGTCCAGGCCTGTCTCTACAGGGATTTGTCCAGGCCTGTCTCTACATGTATTTGTCCAGGCCAGTCTCTACAGGGATCTGTCCAGGCCTGTCTCTACAGGGATTTGTCCAGGCCAGTCTCTACAGGAATCTGTCCAAGCCAGTCTCTACAGGGATTTGTCCAGTCCAGTCTCTACAGGGATTTGACCTGGCCAGTCTCTACAGGGATTTGTCCAGGCCTGTCTCTACAGGGATTTGTCCAGGCCAGTCTCTACAGGGATTTGTCCAGGCCAGTCTCTACAGGGATTTGTCCAGGCCAGTCTCTACAGGGATCTGTCCAGGCCAGTCTCTACAGGGATTTTTCCAAGCCAGTCTCTACAGGAATCTGTCCAAGCCAGTCTCTACAGGGATTTGTCCAGTCCAGTCTCTACAGGGATTTGTCCAGGCCAGTCTCTACAGGGATTTATCCAGGCACGTCTCTACAGGGATTTGTCCAGGCCAGTCTCTACAGGGATTTGTCCAGGCCAGTCTCTACAGGGATTTGTCTAGGCCTGTCTCTACAGGGATTTATTCAGGCCAGTCTCTACAGGGATATGTCCAGGCCAGTCTCTACAGGAATTTGTCTTGGCCAGTCTCTACATGTATCTGTCCAGGCCAGTCTCTACATGGATTTGTCCAGGCCTGTCTCTACAGGGATTTGTCCAGGCCAGTCTCTACAGGCATCTGTCCAGGACAGTCTCTACAGGGATTTGTCCAGGCCAGTCTCTACAGGGATTTGTCCAGGCCTGTCTCTACAGGGATTTGACCAGGCCTGTCTCTACAGGGATCTGTCCAGGCCAGTCTCTACAGGGATTTGTCCAGGCCAGTCTCTACAGGGATCTGTCCAGGCCAATGTCTACAGGGATTTGTCCAGTCCAGTCTCTACAGGGATTTGTCCAGGCCAGTCTCTACAGGGATTTGTCCAGGCCAGTCTCTACAGGGATTTGTCCATGCCTGTCTCTACAGGGATTTATCCAGGCACGTCTCTACAGGGATTTGTCCAGGCCAGTCTCTACAGGGATTTGTCCAGGCCAGTCTCTACAGGGATTTGTCCAGGCCTGTCTCTACAGGGATTTATCCAGGCCAGTCTCTACAAGGATTTGTCCAGGCCAGTCTCTACATGAATTTGTCCATGCCAGTCTCTACAGGGATCTGTCCAGGCCAGTCTCTACAGGGATCTGTCCAGGCCAGTCTCTACAGGGATCTGTCCAGGCCAATCTCTACAGGGATTTGTCCAGGCCAGTCTCTACAGGGATTTGTCCAGGCCAGTCTCTACAGGGATTTGTCCAGGCCAGTCTCTACAGGGATTTGTCCAGGCCTGTCTCTACAGGGATTTATCTAGGCACGTCTCTACAGGGATTTGTCCAGGCCAGTCTCTACAGGGATTTGTCCAGGCCAGTCTCTACAGGAATCTGTCCAAGCCAGTCTCTACAGGGATTTGTCCAGGCCAGTCTCTACAGGGAATTGTCCAGGCCAGTCTCTACAGGGATTTGTCCTGGCCAGTCTCTACATGGATTTGTCCAGGCCTGTCTCTACAGGGATTTTTCCAGGCCAGTCTCTACAGGGATTTGTCCTGGCCAGTCTCTACAGGGATTTGTAAAGGCCTGTCTCTACAGGGATTTATCCAGGCACGTCTCTACAGGGATTTGTCCAGGCCAGTCTCTACAGGGATTTGTCCAGGCCAGTCTCTACAGGGATTTGTCCAGGCCTGTCTCTACAGGGATTTATTCAGGCCAGTCTCTACAGGGATATGTCCAGGCCAGTCTCTACAGGAATTTGTCCTGGCCAGTCTCTACAGGTATCTGTCCAGGCCAGTCTCTACAGGGATTTGTCCAGGCCTGTCTCTACAGGGATTTGTCCAGGCCAGTCTCTACAGGGATCTGTCCAGGACAGTCTCTACAGGGATTTGTCCTGGCAGTCTCTACGGGGATTTGTCCAGGCCAGTCTCTACAGGGATTTGTCCAGGCCAGTCTCTACAGGGATTTTTTCCAGGCCAGTCTCTACAGGGATTTGTCCAGGCCTGTCTCTACAGGGATTGGTCCAGGCCTGTCTCTACAGGGATCTGTCCAGGCCAGTCTCTACAGGGATTTGTCCAGGCCAGTCTCTACAGGGATATGTCCAGGCCAATCTCTACAGGGATTTGTCCGGGCCAGTCTCTACAGGGATCTGTCCAGGCCAGTCTCTACAGGGATCTGTCCAGGCCAATCTCTACAGGGATTTGTCCAGGCCAGTCTCTACAGGGATTTGTCCAGGCCAGTCTCTACAGGGATTTGTCCAGGCCAGTCTCTACAGGGATTTGTCCAGGCCTGTCTCTACAGGGATTTATCCAGGCACGTCTCTACAGGGATTTGTCCAGGCCAGTCTCTACAGGGTTTTGTCCAGTCCAGTCTCTACAGGAATCTGTCCAAGCCAGTCTCTACAGGGATTTGTCCAGGCCAGTCTCTACAGGGATTTGTCCAGGCCTGTCTCTACAGGGATTTATCCAGGCCAGTCTCTACAAGGATTTGTCCAGGCCAGTCTCTACATGAATTTGTCCATGCCAGTCTCTACAGGGATCTGTCCAGGCCAGTCTCTACAGGGATCTGTCCAGGCCAGTCTCTACAGGGATCTGTCCAGGCCAATCTCTACAGGGATTTGTCCAGGCCAGTCTCTACAGGGATTTGTCCAGGCCAGTCTCTACAGGGATTTGTCCAGGCCTGTCTCTACAGGGATTTATCTAGGCACGTCTCTACAGGGATTTGTCCAGGCCAGTCTCTACAGGGATTTGTCCAGGCCAGTCTCTACAGGAATCTGTCCAAGCCAGTCTCTACAGGGATTTGTCCAGGCCAGTCTCTACAGGTATCTGTCCAGGCCAGTCTCTACAGGGATTTGTCCAGGCCTGTCTCTACAGGGATTTTTTCAGGCCAGTCTCTACAGGGATCTGTCCAGGACAGTCTCTACAGGGATTTGTCCTGGCATTCTCTACGGGGATTTGTCCAGGCCAGTCTCTACAGGGATTTGTCCAGGCCAGTCTCTACAGGGATTTTTTCCAGGCCAGTCTCTACAGGGATTTGTCCAGGCCTGTCTCTACAGGGATTGGTCCAGGCCTGTCTCTACAGGGATCTGTCCAGGCCAGTCTCTACAGGGATTTGTCCAGGCCAGTCTCTACAGGGATATGTCCAGGCCAATCTCTACAGGGATTTGTCCGGGCCAGTCTCTACAGGGATCTGTCCAGGCCAGTCTCTACAGGGATCTGTCCAGGCCAATCTCTACAGGGATTTGTCCAGGCCAGTCTCTACAGGGATTTGTCCAGGCCAGTCTCTACAGGGATTTGTCCAGGCCAGTCTCTACAGGGATTTGTCCAGGCCTGTCTCTACAGGGATTTATCCAGGCACGTCTCTACAGGGATTTGTCCAGGCCAGTCTCTACAGGGTTTTGTCCAGGCCAGTCTCTACAGGAATCTGTCCAAGCCAGTCTCTACAGGGATTTGTCCAGTCCAGTCTCTACAGGGATTTGTCCAGGCCAGTCTCTACAGGGATTTGTCCTGGCCAGTCTCTACATGGATTTGTCCAGGCCTGTCTCTACAGGGATTTGTCCAGGCCAGTCTCTACAGGGATTTGTCCTGGCCAGTCTCTACAGGGATTTGTCCAGGCCTGTCTCTACAGGGATTTGTCCGGTCCAGTCTCTACAGGGATTTGTCCAGGCCAGTCTCTACAGGGATTTGTCCAGGCCAGTCTCTACAGGGATTTGTCCAGGCCTGTCTCTACAGGGATTTATTCAGGCCAGTCTCTACAGGGATATGTCCAGGCCAGTCTCTACAGGAATTTGTCCTGGCCAGTCTCTACAGGTATCTGTCCATGCCAGTCTCTACAGGGATTTGTCCAGGCCTGTCTCTACAGGGATTTGTCCAGGCCAGTCTCTACAGGGATCTGTCCAGGACAGTCTCTACAGGGATTGGTCCAGGCCTGTCTCTACAGGGATCTGTCCAGGCCAGTCTCTACAGGGATTTGTCCAAGCCAGTCTCTACAGGGATTTTTTCCAGGCCAGTCTCTACAGGGATTTGTCAAGGCCTGTCTCTACAGGGATTGGTCCAGGCCTGTCTCTACAGGGATCTGTCCAGGCCAGTCTCTACAGGGATTTGTCCAGGCCAGTCTCTACACAGATCTGTCCAGGCCAATCTCTACAGGGATTTGTCCAGGCCAGTCTCTACGGGGATTTGTCCAGGCCAGTCTCTACAGGGATTTGTCCAGGCCAGTCTCTACAGGGATTTGTCCAGGCCTGTCTCTACAGGGATTTCTCCAGGCACGTCTCTACAGGGATTTGTCCGGGCCAGTCTCTACAGGGATTTGTCCAGGCCAGTCTCTACAGGGATTTGTCCTGGCCAGTCTCTACAGGGATTTGTCCAGGCCTGTCTCTACAGGGATTTGTCCGGTCCAGTCTCTACAGGGATTTGTCCAGGCCAGTCTCTACAGGGATTTGTCCAGGCCAGTCTCTACAGGGATTTGTCCAGGCCTGTCTCTACAGGGATTTATTCAGGCCAGTCTCTACAGGGATATGTCCAGGCCAGTCTCTACAGGAATTTGTCCTGGCCAGTCTCTACAGGTATCTGTCCAGGCCAGTCTCTACAGGGATTTGTCCAGGCCTGTCTCTACAGGGATTTGTCCAGGCCAGTCTCTACAGGGATCTGTCCAGGACAGTCTCTACAGGGATTGGTCCAGGCCTGTCTCTACAGGGATCTGTCCAGGCCAGTCTCTACAGGGATTTGTCCAAGCCAGTCTCTACAGGGATTTTTTCCAGGCCAGTCTCTACAGGGATTTGTCAAGGCCTGTCTCTACAGGGATTGGTCCAGGCCTGTCTCTACAGGGATCTGTCCAGGCCAGTCTCTACAGGGATTTGTCCAGGCCAGTCTCTACACGGATCTGTCCAGGCCAATCTCTACAGGGATTTGTCCGGGCCAGTCTCTACAGGGATTTGTCCAGGCCAGTCTCTACAGGGATTTGTCCAGGCCAGTCTCTACAGGGATTTGTCCAGGCCTGTCTCTACAGGGATTTATCCAGGCACGTCTCTACAGGGATTTGTCCAGGCCAGTCTCTACAGGGATTTGTCCAGGCCAGTCTCTACACGGATTTGTCCGGTCCAGTCTCTACAGGGATTTGTCCAGGCCAGTCTCTACAGGGATTTGTCCAGGCATGTCTCTACAGGGATTTGTCCAGGCCAGTCTCTACAGGGATTTGTCCAGGCCTGTCTCTACAGGGATTTGTCCAGGCCAGTCTCTACAGGGATCTGTCCAGGACAGTCTCTACAGGGATTTGTCCTGGCCAGTCTCTACAGGGATTTGTCCAGGCCAGTCTCTACAGGGATTTGTCCAGGCCAGTCTCTACAGGGATTTTTCCAGGCCAGTCTCTACAGGGATTTGTCCAGGCCTGTCTCTACAGGGATTTGTCCAGGCCTGTCTCTACAGGGATCTGTCCAGGCCAGTCTCTACAGGGATCTGTCCAGGCCAGTCTCTACAGGGATCTGTCCAGGCCAATCTCTACAGGGATTTGTCCGGTCCAGTCTCTACAGGGATTTGTCCAAGCCAGTCTCTACAGGGATTTGTCCAGGCCAGTCTCTACAGGGATTTGTCCAGGCCTGTCTCTACAGGGATTTATCCAGGCCAGTCTCTACAGGGATTTGTCCAGGCCTGTCTCTACAGGGATTTATCCAGGCACCTCTCTACAGGGATTTGTCCAAGCCAGTCTCTACAGGGATTTGTCCGGTCCAGTCTCTACAGGGATTTGTCCAGGCCAGTCTCTACAGGGATTTGTCCAGGCCAGTCTCTACAGGGATCTGTCCAGGACAGTCTCTACAGGGATTTGTCCAGGCCAGTCTCTACAGGGATTTGTCCAGGCCTGTCTCTACAGGGATTTGTCCAGGCCTGTCTCTACAGGGATCTGTCCAGGCCAGTCTCTACAGGAATTTGTCCAGGCCAGTCTCTACAGGGATCTGTCCAGGCCAATCTCTACAGGGATTTGTCCGGTCCAGTCTCTACAGGGATTTGTCCAGGCCAGTCTCTACAGGGATTTGTCCAGGCCAGTCTCTACAGGGATTTGTCCAGGCCTTTCTCTACAGGGATTTATCCCGGCACGTCTCTACAGGGATTTGTCCAGGCCAGTCTCTACAGGGATTTGTCCAGGCCAGTCTCTACGGGGATTTGTCCAGGCCTGTCTCTACAGGGATTTATCCAGGCCAGTCTCTACATTAATTTGTCCATGCCAGTCTCTACAGGGATCTGTCCAGGCCAGTCTCTACAGGGATTTGTCCAGGCCTTTCTCTACAGGGATCTGTCCAGGCCAGTCTCTACAGGGATCTGTCCAGGCCAATCTCTACAGGGATTTGTCCAGGCCAGTTTCTACAGGGATCTGTCCAGGCCAGTCTCTACAGGGATTTGTCCAGGCCTGTCTCTACAGGTATTTGTCCAGGCCAGTCTCTACAGGGATCTGTCCAGGCCTGTCTCTACAGGGATTTGTCCAGGCCAGTCTCTACAGGGATTTGTCCAGGCCTGTCTCTACAGGGATTTGACCTGGCCAGTCTCTACAGGGATTTGTCCAGGCCTGTCTCTACAGGGATTTGTCCAGGCCAGTCTCTACAGGGATTTGTCCAGGCCTGTCTCTACAGGGATTTGTCCAGGCCAGTCTCTACAGGGATCTGTCCAGGCCAGTCTCTACAGGGATTTTTCCAGGCCAGTCTCTACAGGAATCTGTCCAAGCCAGTCTCTACAGGGATTTGTCCAGTCCGGTCTCTACAGGGATTTGACCTGGCCAGTCTCTACAGGGATTTGTCCAGGCCTGTCTCTACAGGGATTTGTCCAGGCCAGTCTCTACAGGGATCTGTCCAGGCCAGTCTCTACAGGGATTTTTCCAAGCCAGTCTCTACAGGAATCTGTCCAAGCCAGTCTCTACAGGGATTTGTCCAGTCCAGTCTCTACAGGGATTTGTCCAGGCCAGTCTCTACAGGGATTTATCCAGGCCAGTCTCTACAGGGATTTGTCCAGGCCAGTCTCTACAGGGATTTGTCCAGGCCAGTCTCTACAGGGATTTGTCCAGGCCTGTCTCTACAGGGATTTATTCAGGCCAGTCTCTACAGGGATATGTCCAGGCCAGTCTCTACAGGAATTTGTCCTGGCCAGTCTCTACATGTATCTGTCCAGGCCAGTCTCTACATGGATTTGTCCAGGCCTGTCTCTACAGGGATTTGTCCAGGCCAGTCTCTACAGGCATCTGTCCAGGACAGTCTCTACAGGGATTTGTCCAGGCCAGTCTCTACAGGGATTTGTCCTGGCCTGTCTCTACAGGGATTTGTCCAGGCCTGTCTCTACAGGGATCTGTCCAGGCCAGTCTCTACAGGGATTTGTCCAGGCCAGTCTCTACAGGGATTTGTCCAGGCCAGTCTCTACAGGGATTTGAACAGGCCAGTCTCTACAGGGATTTGTCCATGCCTGTCTCTACAGGGATTTATCCAGTTACGTCTCTACAGGGATTTGTCCAGGCCAGTCTCTACAGGGATTTGTCCAGGCCAGTCTCTACAGGGATTTGTCCAGGCCTGTCTCTACAGGGATTTATCCAGGCCAGTCTCTACAGGGATTTGTCCAGGCCTGTCTCTACAGGGATTTATTCAGGCCAGTCTCTACAGGGATATGTCCAGGCCAGTCTCTACAGGAATTTGTCCTGGCCAGTCTCTACATGTATCTGTCCAGGCCAGTCTCTACATGGATTTGTCCAGGCCTGTCTCTACAGGGATTTGTCCAGGCCAGTCTCTACAGGCATCTGTCCAGGACAGTCTCTACAGGGATTTGTCCAGGCCAGTCTCTACAGGGATTTGTCCAGGCCTGTCTCTACAGGGATTTGTCCAGGCCTGTCTCTACAGGGATCTGTCCAGGCCAGTCTCTACAGGGATTTGTCCAGGCCAGTCTCTACAGGGATTTGTCCAGGCCAGTCTCTACAGGGATTTGTCCAGGCCAGTCTCTACAGGGATTTGTCCATGCCTGTCTCTACAGGGATTTATCCAGGCACGTCTCTACAGGGATTTGTCCAGGCCAGTCTCTACAGGGATTTGTCCAGGCCAGTCTCTACAGGGATTTGTCCAGGCCTGTCTCTACAGGGATTTATCCAGGCCAGTCTCTACAAGGATTTGTCCAGCCCAGTCTCTACATGAATTTGTCCATGCCAGTCTCTACAGGGATCTGTCCAGGCCAGTCTCTACAGGGATCTGTCCAGGCCAGTCTCTACAGGGATCTGTCCAGGCCAATCTCTACAGGGATTTGTCCAGGCCTGTCTCTACAGGGATTTGTCCAGAACAGTCTCTACAGGGATTTGTCCAGGCCAGTCTCTACAGGGATTTGTCCAGGCCTGTCTCTACAGGGATTTTTCCAGGCCAGTCTCTACAGGGATTTGTCCAGGCCAGTCTCTACAGGAATCTGTCCAAGCCAGTCTCTACAGGGATTTGTCCAGTCCAGTCTCTACAGGGATTTGTCCAGGCCAGTCTCTACAGGGATTTGTCCTGGCCAGTCTCTACATGGATTTGTCCAGGCCTGTCTCTACAGGGATTTGTCCAGGCCAGTCTCTACAGGGATTTGTCCTGGCCAGTCTCTAAAGGGATTTGTCCAGGCCTGTCTCTACAGGGATTTATCCAGGCACGTCTCTACAGGGATTTGTCCAGGCCAGTCTCTACAGGGATTTGTCCAGGCCAGTCTCTACAGGGATTTGTCCAGGCCTGTCTCTACAGGGATTTATTCAGGCCAGTCTCTACAGGGATATGTCCAGGCCAGTCTCTACAGGAATTTGTCCTGGACAGTCTCTACAGGTATCTGTCCAGGCCAGTCTCTACAGGGATTTGTCCAGGACAGTCTCTACAGGGATTTGTCCTGGCCAGTCTCTACAGGGATTTGTCCAGGCCAGTCTCTACAGGGATTTGTCCAGGCCAGTCTCTACAGGGATTTTTTCCAGGCCAGTCTCTACAGGGATTTGTCCAGGCCTGTCTCTACAGGGATTGGTCCAGGCTTGTCTCTACAGGGATCTGTCCAGGCCAGTCTCTACAGGGATTTGTCCAGGCCAGTCTCTACAGGGATCTGTCCAGGCCAATCTCTACAGGGATTTGTCCGGGCCAGTCTCTACAGGGATATGTCCAGGCCAGTCTCTACAGGGATCTGTCCAGGCCAATCTCTACAGGGATTTGTCCAGGCCAGTCTCTACAGGGATTTGTCCAGGCCAGTCTCTACAGGGATTTGTCCAGGCCAGTCTCTACAGGGATTTGTCCAGAACTGTCTCTACAGGGATTTATCCAGGCACGTCTCTACAGGGATTTGTCCAGGCCAGTCTCTACAGGGATTTGTCCAGGCCAGTCTCTACAGGAATCTGTCCAAGCCAGTCTCTACAGGGATTTGTCCAGTCCAGTCTCTACAGGGATTTGTCCAGGCCAGTCTCTACAGGGATTTGTCCTGGCCAGTCTCTACATGGATTTGTGCAGGCCTGTCTCTACAGGGATTTGTCCAGGCCAGTCTCTACAGGGATTTGTCCAGGCCAGTCTCTACAGGGATTTTTTTCCAGGCCAGTCTCTACAGGGATTTGTCCAGGCCTGTCTCTACAGGGATTGGTCCAGGCCTGTCTCTACAGGGATCTGTCCAGGCCAGTCTCTACAGGGATTTGTCCAGGCCAGTCTCTACAGGGATCTGTCCAGGCCAATCTCTACAGGGATTTGTCCGGGCCAGTCTCTACAGGGATTTGTCCAGGCCAGTCTCTACAGGGATTTGTCCAGGCCAGTCTCTACAGGGATTTGTCCAGGCCTGTCTCTACAGGGATTTATCCAGGCACGTCTCTACAGGGATTTGTCCAGGCCAGTCTCTACAGGGATTTGTCCAGGCCAGTCTCTACAGGGATTTGTCCGGTCCAGTCTCTACAGGGATTTGTCCAGGCCTGTCTCTACAGGGATTGGTCCAGGCCTGTCTCTACAGGGATTTGTCCAGGCCAGTCTCTACAGGGATTTTTCCAGGCCAGTCTCTACAGGGATTTGTCCAGGCCTGTCTCTACAGGGATTTGTCCAGGCCTGTCTCTACAGGGATCTGTCCAGGCCAGTCTCTACAGGGATTTGTCCAGGCCAGTCTCTACAGGGATCTGTCCAGGCCAATCTCTACAGGGATTTGTCCGGTCCAGTCTCTACAGGGATTTGTCCAGGCCAGTCTCTACAGGGATTTGTCCAGGCCAGTCTCTACAGGGATTTGTCCAGGCCTGTCTCTACAGGGATTTATCCAGGCCAGTCTCTACAGGGATTTGTCCAGGCCTGTCTTTACAGGGATTTATCCAGGCACCTCTCTACAGGGATTTGTCCAAGCCAGTCTCTACAGGGATTTGTCCGGTCCAGTCTCTACAGGGATTTGTCCAGGCCAGTCTCTACAGGGATCTGTCCAGGACAGTCTCTACAGGGATTTGTCCAGGCCAGTCTCTACAGGGATTTGTCCAGGCCTGTCTCTACAGGGATTTGTCCAGGCCTGTCTCTACAGGGATCTGTCCAGGCCAGTCTCTACAGGAATTTGTCCAGGCCAGTCTCTACAGGGATCTGTCCAGGCCAATCTCTACAGGGATTTGTCCGGTCCAGTCTCTACAGGGATTTGTCCAGGCCAGTCTCTACAGGGATTTGTCCAGGCCAGTCTCTACAGGGATTTGTCCAGGCCTTTCTCTACAGGGATTTATCCCGGCACGTCTCTACAGGGATTTGTCCAGGCCAGTCTCTACAGGGATTTGTCCAGGCCAGTCTCTACGGGGATTTGTCCAGGCCTGTCTCTACAGGGATTTATCCAGGCCAGTCTCTACATGAATTTGTCCATGCCAGTCTCTACAGGGATCTGTCCAGGCCAGTCTCTACAGGGATTTGTCCAGGCCTTTCTCTACAGGGATCTGTCCATGCCAGTCTCTACAGGGATCTGTCCAGGCCAGTCTCTACAGGGATTTATCCAGGCCAGTCTCTACAGGGATTTGTCCAGGCCTGTCTCTACAGGGATTTATCCAGGCACCTCTCTACAGGGATTTGTCCAAGCCAGTCTCTACAGGGATTTGTCCGGTCCAGTCTCTACAGGGATTTGTCCAGGCCAGTCTCTACAGGGATTTGTCCAGGCCAGTCTCTACAGGGATCTGTCCAGGACAGTCTCTACAGGGATTTGTCCAGGCCAGTCTCTACAGGGATTTGTCCAGGCCTGTCTCTACAGGGATTTGTCCAGGCCTGTCTCTACAGGGATCTGTCCAGGCCAGTCTCTACAGGAATTTGTCCAGGCCAGTCTCTACAGGGATCTGTCCAGGCCAATCTCTACAGGGATTTGTCCGGTCCAGTCTCTACAGGGATTTGTCCAGGCCAGTCTCTACAGGGATTTGTCCAGGCCAGTCTCTACAGGGATTTGTCCAGGCCTTTCTCTACAGGGATTTATCCCGGCACGTCTCTACAGGGATTTGTCCAGGCCAGTCTCTACAGGGATTTGTCCAGGCCAGTCTCTACGGGGATTTGTCCAGGCCTGTCTCTACAGGGATTTATCCAGGCCAGTCTCTACATTAATTTGTCCATGCCAGTCTCTACAGGGATCTGTCCAGGCCAGTCTCTACAGGGATTTGTCCAGGCCTTTCTCTACAGGGATCTGTCCAGGCCAGTCTCTACAGGGATCTGTCCAGGCCAATCTCTACAGGGATTTGTCCAGGCCAGTTTCTACAGGGATCTGTCCAGGCCAGTCTCTACAGGGATTTGTCCAGGCCTGTCTCTACAGGTATTTGTCCAGGCCAGTCTCTACAGGGATCTGTCCAGGCCTGTCTCTACAGGGATTTGTCCAGGCCAGTCTCTACAGGGATTTGTCCAGGCCTGTCTCTACAGGGATTTGACCTGGCCAGTCTCTACAGGGATTTGTCCAGGCCTGTCTCTACAGGGATTTGTCCAGGCCAGTCTCTACAGGGATTTGTCCAGGCCTGTCTCTACAGGGATTTGTCCAGGCCAGTCTCTACAGGGATCTGTCCAGGCCAGTCTCTACAGGGATTTTTCCAGGCCAGTCTCTACAGGAATCTGTCCAAGCCAGTCTCTACAGGGATTTGTCCAGTCCGGTCTCTACAGGGATTTGACCTGGCCAGTCTCTACAGGGATTTGTCCAGGCCTGTCTCTACAGGGATTTGTCCAGGCCAGTCTCTACAGGGATCTGTCCAGGCCAGTCTCTACAGGGATTTTTCCAAGCCAGTCTCTACAGGAATCTGTCCAAGCCAGTCTCTACAGGGATTTGTCCAGTCCAGTCTCTACAGGGATTTGTCCAGGCCAGTCTCTACAGGGATTTATCCAGGCCAGTCTCTACAGGGATTTGTCCAGGCCAGTCTCTACAGGGATTTGTCCAGGCCAGTCTCTACAGGGATTTGTCCAGGCCTGTCTCTACAGGGATTTATTCAGGCCAGTCTCTACAGGGATATGTCCAGGCCAGTCTCTACAGGAATTTGTCCTGGCCAGTCTCTACATGTATCTGTCCAGGCCAGTCTCTACATGGATTTGTCCAGGCCTGTCTCTACAGGGATTTGTCCAGGCCAGTCTCTACAGGCATCTGTCCAGGACAGTCTCTACAGGGATTTGTCCAGGCCAGTCTCTACAGGGATTTGTCCTGGCCTGTCTCTACAGGGATTTGTCCAGGCCTGTCTCTACAGGGATCTGTCCAGGCCAGTCTCTACAGGGATTTGTCCAGGCCAGTCTCTACAGGGATTTGTCCAGGCCAGTCTCTACAGGGATTTGTCCAGGCCAGTCTCTACAGGGATTTGTCCATGCCTGTCTCTACAGGGATTTATCCAGTTACGTCTCTACAGGGATTTGTCCAGGCCAGTCTCTACAGGGATTTGTCCAGGCCAGTCTCTACAGGGATTTGTCCAGGCCTGTCTCTACAGGGATTTATCCAGGCCAGTCTCTACAGGGATTTGTCCAGGCCTGTCTCTACAGGGATTTATTCAGGCCAGTCTCTACAGGGATATGTCCAGGCCAGTCTCTACAGGAATTTGTCCTGGCCAGTCTCTACATGTATCTGTCCAGGCCAGTCTCTACATGGATTTGTCCAGGCCTGTCTCTACAGGGATTTGTCCAGGCCAGTCTCTACAGGCATCTGTCCAGGACAGTCTCTACAGGGATTTGTCCAGGCCAGTCTCTACAGGGATTTGTCCAGGCCTGTCTCTACAGGGATTTGTCCAGGCCTGTCTCTACAGGGATCTGTCCAGGCCAGTCTCTACAGGGATTTGTCCAGGCCAGTCTCTACAGGGATTTGTCCAGGCCAGTCTCTACAGGGATTTGTCCAGGCCAGTCTCTACAGGGATTTGTCCATGCCTGTCTCTACAGGGATTTATCCAGGCACGTCTCTACAGGGATTTGTCCAGGCCAGTCTCTACAGGGATTTGTCCAGGCCAGTCTCTACAGGGATTTGTCCAGGCCTGTCTCTACAGGGATTTATCCAGGCCAGTCTCTACAAGGATTTGTCCAGCCCAGTCTCTACATGAATTTGTCCATGCCAGTCTCTACAGGGATCTGTCCAGGCCAGTCTCTACAGGGATCTGTCCAGGCCAGTCTCTACAGGGATCTGTCCAGGCCAATCTCTACAGGGATTTGTCCAGGCCTGTCTCTACAGGGATTTGTCCAGAACAGTCTCTACAGGGATTTGTCCAGGCCAGTCTCTACAGGGATTTGTCCAGGCCTGTCTCTACAGGGATTTTTCCAGGCCAGTCTCTACAGGGATTTGTCCAGGCCAGTCTCTACAGGAATCTGTCCAAGCCAGTCTCTACAGGGATTTGTCCAGTCCAGTCTCTACAGGGATTTGTCCAGGCCAGTCTCTACAGGGATTTGTCCTGGCCAGTCTCTACATGGATTTGTCCAGGCCTGTCTCTACAGGGATTTGTCCAGGCCAGTCTCTACAGGGATTTGTCCTGGCCAGTCTCTAAAGGGATTTGTCCAGGCCTGTCTCTACAGGGATTTATCCAGGCACGTCTCTACAGGGATTTGTCCAGTCCAGTCTCTACAGGGATTTGTCCAGGCCAGTCTCTACAGGGATTTGTCCAGGCCTGTCTCTACAGGGATTTATTCAGGCCAGTCTCTACAGGGATATGTCCAGGCCAGTCTCTACAGGAATTTGTCCTGGACAGTCTCTACAGGTATCTGTCCAGGCCAGTCTCTACAGGGATTTGTCCAGGACAGTCTCTACAGGGATTTGTCCTGGCCAGTCTCTACAGGGATTTGTCCAGGCCAGTCTCTACAGGGATTTGTCCAGGCCAGTCTCTACAGGGATTTTTTCCAGGCCAGTCTCTACAGGGATTTGTCCAGGCCTGTCTCTACAGGGATTGGTCCAGGCTTGTCTCTACAGGGATCTGTCCAGGCCAGTCTCTACAGGGATTTGTCCAGGCCAGTCTCTACAGGGATCTGTCCAGGCCAATCTCTACAGGGATTTGTCCGGGCCAGTCTCTACAGGGATATGTCCAGGCCAGTCTCTACAGGGATCTGTCCAGGCCAATCTCTACAGGGATTTGTCCAGGCCAGTCTCTACAGGGATTTGTCCAGGCCAGTCTCTACAGGGATTTGTCCAGGCCAGTCTCTACAGGGATTTGTCCAGAACTGTCTCTACAGGGATTTATCCAGGCACGTCTCTACAGGGATTTGTCCAGGCCAGTCTCTACAGGGATTTGTCCAGGCCAGTCTCTACAGGAATCTGTCCAAGCCAGTCTCTACAGGGATTTGTCCAGTCCAGTCTCTACAGGGATTTGTCCAGGCCAGTCTCTACAGGGATTTGTCCTGGCCAGTCTCTACAGGGATTTGTCCAGGCCAGTCTCTACAGGGATTTTTTTCCAGGCCAGTCTCTACAGGGATTTGTCCAGGCCTGTCTCTACAGGGATTGGTCCAGGCCTGTCTCTACAGGGATCTGTCCAGGCCAGTCTCTACAGGGATTTGTCCAGGCCAGTCTCTACAGGGATCTGTCCGGGCCAATCTCTACAGGGATTTGTCCGGGCCAGTCTCTACAGGGATTTGTCCAGGCCAGTCTCTACAGGGATTTGTCCAGGCCAGTCTCTACAGGGATTTGTCCAGGCCTGTCTCTACAGGGATTTATCCAGGCACGTCTCTACAGGGATTTGTCCAGGCCAGTCTCTACAGGGATTTGTCCAGGCCAGTCTCTACAGGGATTTGTCCGGTCCAGTCTCTACAGGGATTGGTCCAGGCCTGTCTCTACAGGGATTTGTCCAGGCCAGTCTCTACAGGGATTTTTCCAGGCCAGTCTCTACAGGGATTTGTCCAGGCCTGTCTCTACAGGGATTTGTCCAGGCCTGTCTCTACAGGGATCTGTCCAGGCCAGTCTCTACAGGGATTTGTCCAGGCCAGTCTCTACAGGGATCTGTCCAGGCCAATCTCTACAGGGATTTGTCCGGTCCAGTCTCTACAGGGATTTGTCCAGGCCAGTCTCTACAGGGATTTGTCCAGGCCAGTCTCTACAGGGATTTGTCCAGGCCTGTCTCTACAGGGATTTATCCAGGCCAGTCTCTACAGGGATTTGTCCAGGCCTGTCTTTACAGGGATTTATCCAGGCACCTCTCTACAGGGATTTGTCCAAGCCAGTCTCTACAGGGATTTGTCCGGTCCAGTCTCTACAGGGATTTGTCCAGGCCAGTCTCTACAGGGATTTGTCCAGGCCAGTCTCTACAGGGATCTGTCCAGGACAGTCTCTACAGGGATTTGTCCAGGCCAGTCTCTACAGGGATTTGTCCAGGCCTGTCTCTACAGGGATTTGTCCAGGCCTGTCTCTACAGGGATCTGTCCAGGCCAGTCTCTACAGGAATTTGTCCAGGCCAGTCTCTACAGGGATCTGTCCAGGCCAATCTCTACAGGGATTTGTCCGGTCCAGTCTCTACAGGGATTTGTCCAGGCCAGTCTCTACAGGGATTTGTCCAGGCCAGTCTCTACAGGGATTTGTCCAGGCCTTTCTCTACAGGGATTTATCCCGGCACGTCTCTACAGGGATTTGTCCAGGCCAGTCTCTACAGGGATTTGTCCAGGCCAGTCTCTACGGGGATTTGTCCAGGCCTGTCTCTACAGGGATTTATCCAGGCCAGTCTCTACATGAATTTGTCCATGCCAGTCTCTACAGGGATCTGTCCAGGCCAGTCTCTACAGGGATTTGTCCAGGCCTTTCTCTACAGGGATCTGTCCAGGCCAGTCTCTACAGGGATCTGTCCAGGCCAATCTCTACAGGGATTTGTCCAGGCCAGTTTCTACAGGGATCTGTCCAGGCCAGTCTCTACAGGGATTTGTCCAGGCCTGTCTCTACAGGTATTTGTCCAGGCCAGTCTCTACAGGGATCTGTCCAGGCCTGTCTCTACAGGGATTTGTCCAGGCCAGTCTCTACAGGTATTTGTCCAGGCCTGTCTCTACAGGGATTTGACCTGGCCAGTCTCTACAGGGATTTGTCCAGGCCTGTCTCTACAGGGATTTGTCCAGGCCAGTCTCTACAGGGATTTGTCCAGGCCTGTCTCTACAGGGATTTGTCCAGGCCAGTCTCTACAGGGATCTGTCCAGGCCAGTCTCTACAGGGATTTTTCCAGGCCAGTCTCTACAGGAATCTGTCCAAGCCAGTCTCTACAGGGATTTGTCCAGTCCGGTCTCTACAGGGATTTGACCTGGCCAGTCTCTACAGGGATTTGTCCAGGCCTGTCTCTACAGGGATTTGTCCAGGCCAGTCTCTACAGGGATTTGTCCAGGCCAGTCTCTACAGGGATTTGTCCAGGCCAGTCTCTACAGGGATCTGTCCAGGCCAGTCTCTACAGGGATTTTTCCAAGCCAGTCTCTACAGGAATCTGTCCAAGCCAGTCTCTTCAGGGATTTGTCCAGTCCAGTCTCTACAGGGATTTGTCCAGGCCAGTCTCTACAGGGATTTATCCAGGCCAGTCTCTACAGGGATTTGTCCAGGCCAGTCTCTACAGGGATTTGTCCAGGCCAGTCTCTACAGGGATTTGTCCAGGCCTGTCTCTACAGGTATTTGTCCAGGCCAGTCTCTACAGGGATCTGTCCAGGCCTGTCTCTACAGGGATTTGTCCAGGCCAGTCTCTACAGGGATTTGTCCAGGCCTGTCTCTACAGGGATTTGACCTGGCCAGTCTCTACAGGGATTTTTCCAGGCCAGTCTCTACAGGGATTTGTCCAGGCCTGTCTCTACAGGGATTTGTCCAGGCCTGTCTCTACAGGGATCTGTCCAGGCCAGTCTCTACAGGGATTTGTCCAGGCCAGTCTCTACAGGGATCTGTCCAGGCCAATCTCTACAGGGATTTGTCCGGGCCAGTCTCTACAGGGATTTGTCCAGGCCAGTCTCTACAGGGATTTGTCCAGGCCAGTCTCTACAGGGATTTGTCCAGGCCTGTCTCTACAGGGATTTATCCAGGCACGTCTCTACAGGGATTTGTCCAGGCCAGTCTCTACAGGGATTTGTCCAGGCCAGTCTCTACAGGGATTTGTCCGGTCCAGTCTCTACAGGGATTTGTCCAGGCCTGTCTCTACAGGGATTGGTCCAGGCCTGTCTCTACAGGGATTTGTCCAGGCCAGTCTCTACAGGGATTTTTCCAGGCCAGTCTCTACAGGGATTTGTCCAGGCCTGTCTCTACAGGGATTTGTCCAGGCCTGTCTCTACAGGGATCTGTCCAGGCCAGTCTCTACAGGGATTTGTCCAGGCCAGTCTCTACAGGGATCTGTCCAGGCCAATCTCTACAGGGATTTGTCCGGTCCAGTCTCTACAGGGATTTGTCCAGGCCAGTCTCTACAGGGATTTGTCCAGGCCAGTCTCTACAGGGATTTGTCCAGGCCTGTCTCTACAGGGATTTATCCAGGCCAGTCTCTACAGGGATTTGTCCAGGCCTGTCTTTACAGGGATTTATCCAGGCACCTCTCTACAGGGATTTGTCCAAGCCAGTCTCTACAGGGATTTGTCCGGTCCAGTCTCTACAGGGATTTGTCCAGGCCAGTCTCTACAGGGATTTGTCCAGGCCAGTCTCTACAGGGATCTGTCCAGGACAGTCTCTACAGGGATTTGTCCAGGCCAGTCTCTACAGGGATTTGTCCAGGCCTGTCTCTACAGGGATTTGTCCAGGCCTGTCTCTACAGGGATCTGTCCAGGCCAGTCTCTACAGGAATTTGTCCAGGCCAGTCTCTACAGGGATCTGTCCAGGCCAATCTCTACAGGGATTTGTCCGGTCCAGTCTCTACAGGGATTTGTCCAGGCCAGTCTCTACAGGGATTTGTCCAGGCCAGTCTCTACAGGGATTTGTCCAGGCCTTTCTCTACAGGGATTTATCCCGGCACGTCTCTACAGGGATTTGTCCAGGCCAGTCTCTACAGGGATTTGTCCAGGCCAGTCTCTACGGGGATTTGTCCAGGCCTGTCTCTACAGGGATTTATCCAGGCCAGTCTCTACATGAATTTGTCCATGCCAGTCTCTACAGGGATCTGTCCAGGCCAGTCTCTACAGGGATTTGTCCAGGCCTTTCTCTACAGGGATCTGTCCAGGCCAGTCTCTACAGGGATCTGTCCAGGCCAATCTCTACAGGGATTTGTCCAGGCCAGTTTCTACAGGGATCTGTCCAGGCCAGTCTCTACAGGGATTTGTCCAGGCCTGTCTCTACAGGTATTTGTCCAGGCCAGTCTCTACAGGGATCTGTCCAGGCCTGTCTCTACAGGGATTTGTCCAGGCCAGTCTCTACAGGTATTTGTCCAGGCCTGTCTCTACAGGGATTTGACCTGGCCAGTCTCTACAGGGATTTGTCCAGGCCTGTCTCTACAGGGATTTGTCCAGGCCAGTCTCTACAGGGATTTGTCCAGGCCTGTCTCTACAGGGATTTGTCCAGGCCAGTCTCTACAGGGATCTGTCCAGGCCAGTCTCTACAGGGATTTTTCCAGGCCAGTCTCTACAGGAATCTGTCCAAGCCAGTCTCTACAGGGATTTGTCCAGTCCGGTCTCTACAGGGATTTGACCTGGCCAGTCTCTACAGGGATTTGTCCAGGCCTGTCTCTACAGGGATTTGTCCAGGCCAGTCTCTACAGGGATTTGTCCAGGCCAGTCTCTACAGGGATTTGTCCAGGCCAGTCTCTACAGGGATCTGTCCAGGCCAGTCTCTACAGGGATTTTTCCAAGCCAGTCTCTACAGGAATCTGTCCAAGCCAGTCTCTTCAGGGATTTGTCCAGTCCAGTCTCTACAGGGATTTGTCCAGGCCAGTCTCTACAGGGATTTATCCAGGCCAGTCTCTACAGGGATTTGTCCAGGCCAGTCTCTACAGGGATTTGTCCAGGCCAGTCTCTACAGGGATTTGTCCAGGCCTGTCTCTACAGGTATTTGTCCAGGCCAGTCTCTACAGGGATCTGTCCAGGCCTGTCTCTACAGGGATTTGTCCAGGCCAGTCTCTACAGGGATTTGTCCAGGCCTGTCTCTACAGGGATTTGACCTGGCCAGTCTCTACAGGGATTTGTCCAGGCCTGTCTCTACAGGGATTTGTCCAGGCCAGTCTCTACAGGGATTTGTCCAGGCCTGTCTCTACAGGGATTTGTCCAGGCCAGTCTCTACAGGGATCTGTCCAGGCCAGTCTCTACAGGGATTTTTCCAGGCCAGTCTCTACAGGAATCTGTCCAAGCCAGTCTCTACAGGGATTTGTCCAGTCCGGTCTCTACAGGGATTTGACCTGGCCAGTCTCTACAGGGATTTGTCCAGGCCTGTCTCTACAGGGATTTGTCCAGGCCAGTCTCTACAGGGATTTGTCCAGGCCAGTCTCTACAGGGATTTGTCCAGGCCAGTCTCTACAGGGATCTGTCCAGGCCAGTCTCTACAGGGATTTTTCCAAGCCAGTCTCTACAGGAATCTGTCCAAGCCAGTCTCTACAGGGATTTGTCCAGTCCAGTCTCTACAGGGATTTGTCCAGGCCAGTCTCTACAGGGATTTATCCAGGCCAGTCTCTACAGGGATTTGTCCAGGCCAGTCTCTACAGGGATTTGTCCAGGCCAGTCTCTACAGGGATTTGTCCAGGCCTGTCTCTACAGGGATTTATTCAGGCCAGTCTCTACAGGGATATGTCCAGGCCAGTCTCTACAGGAATTTGTCCTGGCCAGTCTCTACATGTATCTGTCCAGGCCAGTCTCTACATGGATTTGTCCAGGCCTGTCTCTACAGGGATTTGTCCAGGCCAGTCTCTACAGGCATCTGTCCAGGACAGTCTCTACAGGGATTTGTCCAGGCCAGTCTCTACAGGGATTTGTCCTGGCCTGTCTCCACAGGGATTTGTCCAGGCCTGTCTCTACAGGGATCTGTCCAGGCCAGTCTCTACAGGGATTTGTCCAGGCCAGTCTCTACAGGGATTTGTCCAGGCCTGTCTCTACAGGGATTTATCCAGGCCAGTCTCTACAGGGATTTGTCCAGGCCAGTCTCTACAGGGATTTATTCAGGCCAGTCTCTACAGGGATATGTCCAGGCCAGTCTCTACAGGAATTTGTCCTGGCCAGTCTCTACATGTATCTGTCCAGGCCAGTCTCTACATGGATTTGTCCAGGCCTGTCTCTACAGGGATTTGTCCAGGCCAGTCTCTACAGGCATCTGTCCAGGACAGTCTCTACAGGGATTTGTCCAGGCCAGTCTCTACAGTGATTTGTCCAGGCCTGTCTCTACAGGGATTTGTCCAGGCCTGTCTCTACAGGGATCTGTCCAGGCCAGTCTCTACAGGGATTTGTCCTGGCCAGTCTCTACAGCGATTTGTCCAGGCCAGTCTCTACAGGGATTTGTCCAGGCCAGTCTCTACAGGGATTTGTCCATGCCTGTCTCTACAGGGATTTATCCAGGCACGTCTCTACAGGGATTTGTCCAGGCCAGTCTCTACAGGGATTTGTCCAGGCCAGTCTCTACAGGGATTTGTCCAGGCCTGTCTCTACAGGGATTTATCCAGGCCAGTCTCTACAAGGATTTGTCCAGCCCAGTCTCTACATGAATTTGTCCATGCCAGTCTCTACAGGGATCTGTCCAGGCCAGTCTCTACAGGGATCTGTCCAGGCCAGTCTCTACAGGGATCTGTCCAGGCCAATCTCTACAGGGATTTGTCCAGGCCTGTCTCTACAGGGATTTGTCCAGAACAGTCTCTACAGGGATTTGTCCAGGCCAGTCTCTACAGGGATTTGTCCAGGCCTGTCTCTACAGGGATTTTTCCAGGCCAGTCTCTACAGGGATTTGTCCAGGCCAGTCTCTACAGGAATCTGTCCAAGCCAGTCTCTACAGGGATTTGTCCAGGCCTGTCTCTACAGGGATTTGACCTGGCCAGTCTCTACAGGGATTTGTCCAGGCCTGTCTCTACAGGGATTTGTCCAGGCCAGTCTCTACAGGGATTTGTCCAGGCCTGTCTCTACAGGGATTTGTCCAGGCCAGTCTCTACAGGGATCTGTCCAGGCCAGTCTCTACAGGGATTTTTCCAGGCCAGTCTCTACAGGAATCTGTCCAAGCCAGTCTCTACAGGGATTTGTCCAGTCCGGTCTCTACAGGGATTTGACCTGGCCAGTCTCTACAGGGATTTGTCCAGGCCTGTCTCTACAGGGATTTGTCCAGGCCAGTCTCTACAGGGATTTGTCCAGGCCAGTCTCTACAGGGATTTATCCAGGCCAGTCTCTACAGGGATTTGTCCAGGCCAGTCTCTACAGGGATTTGTCCAGGCCAGTCTCTACAGGGATTTGTCCAGGCCTGTCTCTACAGGGATTTATTCAGGCCAGTCTCTACAGGGATATGTCCAGGCCAGTCTCTACAGGAATTTGTCCTGGCCAGTCTCTACATGTATCTGTCCAGGCCAGTCTCTACATGGATTTGTCCAGGCCTGTCTCTACAGGGATTAGTCCAGGCCAGTCTCTACAGGCATCTGTCCAGGACAGTCTCTACAGGGATTTGTCCAGGCCAGTCTCTACAGGGATTTGTCCTGGCCTGTCTCTACAGGGATTTGTCCAGGCCTGTCTCTACAGGGATCTGTCCAGGCCAGTCTCTACAGGGATTTGTCCAGGCCAGTCTCTACAGGGATTTGTCCAGGCCAGTCTCTACAGGGATTTGTCCAGGCCAGTCTCTACAGGGATTTGTCCACGCCTGTCTCTACAGGGATTTATCCAGGCACGTCTCTACAGGGATTTGTCCAGGCCAGTCTCTACAGGGATTTGTCCAGGCCAGTCTCTACAGGGATTTGTCCAGGCCTGTCTCTACAGGGATTTATCCAGGCCAGTCTCTACAGGGATTTGTCCAGGCCAGTCTCTACAGGGATTTATTCAGGCCAGTCTCTACAGGGATATGTCCAGGCCAGTCTCTACAGGAATTTGTCCTGGCCAGTCTCTACATGTATCTGTCCAGGCCAGTCTCTACATGGATTTGTCCAGGCCTGTCTCTACAGGGATTTGTCCAGGCCAGTCTCTACAGGCATCTGTCCAGGACAGTCTCTACAGGGATTTGTCCAGGCCAGTCTCTACAGGGATTTGTCCAGGCCTGTCTCTACAGGGATCTGTCCAGGCCAGTCTCTACAGGGATTTGTCCAGGCCAGTCTCTACAGGGATTTGTCCAGGCCAGTCTCTACAGGGATTTGTCCAGGCCAGTCTCTACAGGGATTTGTCCATGCCTGTCTCTACAGGGATTTATCCAGGCACGTCTCTACAGGGATTGTCCAGGCCAGTCTCTACAGGGATTTGTCCAGGCCAGTCTCTACAGGGATTTGTCCAGGCCTGTCTCTACAGGGATTTATCCAGGCCAGTCTCTACAAGGATTTGTCCAGCCCAGTCTCTACATGAATTTGTCCATGCCAGTCTCTACAGGGATCTGTCCAGGCCAGTCTCTACAGGGATCTGTCCAGGCCAGTCTCTACAGGGATCTGTCCAGGCCAATCTCTACAGGGATTTGTCCAGGCCTGTCTCTACAGGGATTTGTCCAGAACAGTCTCTACAGGGATTTGTCCAGGCCAGTCTCTACAGGGATTTGTCCAGGCCTGTCTCTACAGGGATTTTTCCAGGCCAGTCTCTACAGGGATTTGTCCAGGCCAGTCTCTACAGGAATCTGTCCAAGCCAGTCTCTACAGGGATTTGTCCAGTCCAGTCTCTACAGGGATTTGTCCAGGCCAGTCTCTACAGGGATTTGTCCTGGCCAGTCTCTACAGGGATTTGTCCAGGCCTGTCTCTACAGGGATTTGTCCAGGCCAGTCTCTACAGGGATTTGTCCTGGCCAGTCTCTAAAGGGATTTGTCCAGGCCTGTCTCTACAGGGATTTATCCAGGCACGTCTCTACAGGGATTTGTCCAAGCCAGTCTCTACAGGGATTTGTCCAGGCCAGTCTCTACAGGGATTTGTCCAGGCCTGTCTCTACAGGGATTTATTCAGGCCAGTCTCTACAGGGATATGTCCAGGCCAGTCTCTACAGGAATTTGTCCTGGACAGTCTCTACAGGTATCTGTCCAGGCCAGTCTCTACAGGGATTTGTCCAGGCCTGTCTCTACAGGGATTTGTCCAGGCCTGTCTCTACAGGGATCTGTCCAGGCCAGTCTCTACAGGGATTTGTCCAGGCCAGTCTCTACAGGGATCTGTCCAGGCCAATGTCTACAGGGATTTGTCCAGTCCAGTCTCTACAGGGATTTGTCCAGGCCAGTCTCTACAGGGATTTGTCCTGGCCAGTCTCTACATGGATTTGTGCAGGCCTGTCTCTACAGGGATTTGTCCAGGCCAGTCTCTACAGGGATTTGTCCTGGCCAGTCTCTACAGGGATTTGTCCAGGCCTGTCTCTACAGGGATTTATCCAGGCACGTCTCTACAGGGATTTGTCCAGGCCAGTCTCTACAGGGATTTGTCCAGGCCAGTCTCTACAGGGATTTGTCCAGGCCAGTCTCTACAGGGATTTTTTTCCAGGCCAGTCTCTACAGGGATTTGTCCAGGCCTGTCTCTACAGGGATTGGTCCAGGCCTGTCTCTACAGGGATCTGTCCAGGCCAGTCTCTACAGGGATTTGTCCAGGCCAGTCTCTACAGGGATCTGTCCAGGCCAATCTCTACAGGGATTTGTCCGGGCCAGTCTCTACAGGGATTTGTCCAGGCCAGTCTCTACAGGGATTTGTCCAGGCCAGTCTCTACAGGGATTTGTCCAGGCCTGTCTCTACAGGGATTTATCCAGGCACGTCTCTACAGGGATTTGTCCAGGCCTGTCTCTACAGGGATTTATCCAGGCACGTCTCTACCTGGATTTTTCCAGGCCAGTCTCTACAGGGATTTGTCCAGGCCTGTCTCTACAGGGATTTGTCCAGGCCTGTCTCTACAGGGATCTGTCCAGGCCAGTCTCTACAGGGATTTGTCCAGGCCAGTCTCTACAGGGATCTGTCCAGGCCAATGTCTACAGGGATTTGTCCAGTCCAGTCTCTACAGGGATTTGTCCAGGCCAGTCTCTACAGGGATTTGTCCAGGCCAGTCTCTACAGGGATTTGTCCATGCCTGTCTCTACAGGGATTTATCCAGGCACGTCTCTACAGGGATTTGTCCAGGCCAGTCTCTACAGGGATTTGTCCAGGCCAGTCTCTACAGGGATTTGTCCAGGCCTGTCTCTACAGGGATTTATCCAGGCCAGTCTCTACAAGGATTTGTCCAGCCCAGTCTCTACATGAATTTGTCCATGCCAGTCTCTACAGGGATCTGTCCAGGCCAGTCTCTACAGGGATCTGTCCAGGCCAGTCTCTACAGGGATTTGTCCAGGCCAGTCTCTACAGGGATTTGTCCAGGCCTGTCTCTACAGCGATTTGTCCAGGCCAGTCTCTACAGGGATTTGTCCAGGCCAGTCTCTACAGGAATCTGTCCAAGCCAGTCTCTACAGGGATTTGTCCAGTCCAGTCTCTACAGGGATTTGTCCAGGCCAGTCTCTACAGGGATTTGTCCTGGCCAGTCTCTACATGGATTTGTCCAGGCCTGTCTCTACAGGGATTTGTCCAGGCCAGTCTCTACAGGGATTTGTCCTGGCCAGTCTCTAAAGGGATTTGTCCAGGCCTGTCTCTACAGGGATTTATCCAGGCACGTCTCTACAGGGATTTGTCCAGGCCAGTCTCTACAGGGATTTGTCCAGGCCAGGCTCTACAGGGATTTGTCCACGCCAGTCTCGACAGGTAGAGATAACAATGGATCACCTGAATGGATACGTGAATGGGACATCAGTGAGGACTTGGGTGTCTATTAAGATCTGATTTGATTACAGTATTTATTTTGTTTTCTGCCCTGTAACAAATCCTTGTTTTTATTGTTCATGATAATGTGCTATGATTTCCATGGATACAGTGCTGTGATGCCTTTGCTGCAAAACAATTGACCCTGTTTCTTTTAATATTCATTTGAATTTCATGTAATATTGTACATTTTGTGTAATTTGTTTGTGTATCTATCACAAATGTACCTACAGGTGTAGGATCTTAATTTGATCCCTATTTTGTTGCTGAGAATTTTGATGCACAGCAGGAAAAGTAAACTTGTAGTATATTCAAGGTTTAAAAAAGCTTCTAAATTTACAATTTCCTCTTTAAATGTCAGACTTGATTTGCCCTAACAAAAAATATGTCTCAACCTCTAAATCCATTCATTATAATCCATCCATTCATTATAATCCATCCATTCATTATAATCCATCCATTCATTATAATCCATCCATTCATTATAATCCATCCATTCATTATAATCCACACAATAATTCACATGTTATGTTGCAGCAGGATTATGTACCTGCTGTGAGAAACTGCTCAAAATAAGATCCAACATCTGTAGCTGTGCATGTAGAGACAGCAAATTATACACCACAATGCTGCAGCCACCAAAAACACCAGCAGAAGTACATGAAAGCAAACTAATTTTGCGGTTCATAAATGATAATTTGATGTAATCACAATGGCTACAACCACTTTTGTATTTGTATTTATTAGGGATCCCCATTAGCTGGCAGCAGCTACTCTTCCTGGGGTCCAAACACATGAAAGGCACTTGATTGTTCCATTGTTACACCACTACATATGAGGCTGAGCCATGTTCCGACGAGCATTAAAAGTAAACCGTCTCCATGGTAAGTTGTCAACACAGCCAAGTGTATATCCTTTAGTAACCCTGGGAAATAAATGATTAAAGTTTAACACGGTTCAGCAGGTGTCCTGTTAATTAGTTAACGTCATCGTCATCATCTCCCTGTCAGGACGGAAGTCTCCTGCGTAGCACAGTGGGAACTCTCACGCCCCACTGTCTCTGAGTCATTTAAAGAAGGGCAGGATTCAGTATGAGCAACTATTCTCAATCTAGAGACTGTAGTTACTAGTTCTTGTAGAACTAAAACATAATGGTTGGCCTGTGATAACAGCAACCCAGCTAATGGGAAACATTCACAAACATAATGGTTGGCCTGTGATAACAGCAACCCAGCTAATGGGAAACATTCACAAACATAATGGTTGGCCTGTGATAACAGCAACCCAGCTAATGGGAAACATTCACAAACATAATGGTTGGCCTGTGATAACAGCAACCCAGCTAATGGGAAACATTCACAAACATAATGGTTGGCCTGTGATAACAGCAACCCAGCTAATGGGAAACATTCACAAACATAATGGTTGGCCTGTGATAACAGCAACCCAGCTAATGGGAAACATTCACCAACATACTGGTTGGCCTGTGATAACAGCAACCCAGCGAATGGGAAACATTCACAAACATAACATAAAGGAATGTTTTTTTTTTTGTCAGGGCCCCACTTGGTTGTGAGATGACAAGAATAAAAATGTTCACAGAATGTTAGAATGTTCTCTGAACATGCTTTGAATGGTTAAATCAAGATTCCTGTTCCAAATGTTATTTATAATTTTTTTTGAGATCCCCATTAGCCAACGACAATGGCGACACCTAAGTCTTCCTGGGGTCCGACAAAAACTTTATTCTGAAAACGGGAAGAACTAACTTAAGAGGGTAGAAAAGGGCTATAATTATATTTACATAATGTGTAGGCTACTTGAATGCATAATGCAATGAAAATAGCCTTTTGTTAATGATTGACTGACCTTGGATGCCATGCTCCCCTGTAATCAAACAGCTGGGGAAGGAGAGTGATGATTGACAGCAGATAGGAATCCCGCCCCATCATGGGGTGTAACACAATCCACACCCCAGTCACGACTGGCTCATTACAAACATCTTAACAATGAGGTGCTGCCAAGGCCCCAGGCCCCGTAACTCTCCGCCCTGGTGACCACCTCGACAATGGTGAATTAATTAAATATTGAAAAGCCTAATTCAATATTGAACAGATGAGATTCTGATTGGCTCTTTTAGTAGGAAGCTGCTGGGATATGCAGGGGCTGTTGAACACATGTTACACATATAAACACAAGATACACACACACACACACACACAAACACACACATACACATATACACAAACACACAAACACACACTTAATGCACAAAACATAGATTTTTTTTGTTGGTTTTTCTTAAAACTGAATTTTTGGATAAGGGCTTGTAAGTAAGCATTTCACTGTAAGGTCTACACCTGTTTTATCCGGCGCAAGTGACAAATAACATTTGATTTGATTTGATATGGAATGCAGTCTATGGCCATGCACTTACAAAGTTAATGTCCTTTTCTCAATTTTCTCCAAAAATGACACCCAAATATAACTGACTGTAGCTCAGGACCTGAAGCAAGAACGTGGATCTTCTTGAAACCATTTGAAAGGAAAGACTTTTAAGTTTGTGTAAATGTGAAATGAATCTAGGAGAATATAACACATTAGATCTGGTAAAAGATAACACAAAGAGAATAACAATGCGTTTTTTTTGTACTGTTTTTGTACCATCATCTTTGAAATGCAAGAGAAAGGCCATAATGTATTATTCCAGCCCAGGTGCAATTTAGATTCTGGCCACGAGATGGCAGCAGTGTATGTGCAACGTTTTATTCAGTAAGAAGCTTTATACCCCAGTCACGATTGGCTTATTAATCAGTAAGAAGCTTTATACCCCAGTCACGATTGGCTTATTATTCAGTAAGAAGCAGTATACCCCAGTCACGATTGGCTTATTAATCAGTAAGAAGCTTTATACCCCAGTCACGATTGGCTTATTAATCAGTAAGAAGCTTTATACCCCAGTTACGATTGGCTTATTATTCAGTAAGAAGCTTTATACCCCAGTCACGATTGGCTTATTATTCAGTAAGAAGCTTTATACCCCAGTCACAATTGGCTTATTAATCAGTAAGAAGCTTTATACCCCAGTCACGATTGGCCTATTAATCAGTAAGAAACTTTATACCCCAGTCACGATTGGCTTATTATTCAGTAAGAAGCTTTATACCCCAGTCACGATTGGCTTATTAATCAGTAAGAAGCTTTATACCCCAGTCACGATTGGCTTATTATTCAGTAAGAAGCTTTATACCCCAGTCACGATTGGCTTATTATTCAGTAAGAAGCTTTATACCCCAGTCACGATTGGCTTATTAATCAGTAAGAAGCTTTATACCCCAGTCACGATTGGCTTATTAATCAGTAAGAAGCTTTATACCCCAGTCACGATTGGCTTATTAATCAGTAAGAAGCTTTATACCCCAGTCACGATTGGCTTATTAATCAGTAAGAAGCTTTATACCCCAGTCACGATTGGCTTATTAATCAGTAAGAAGCTTTATACCCCAGTCACGATTGGCTTATTAATCAGTAAGAAGCTTTATACCCCAGTTACGATTGGCTTATTATTCAGTAAGAAGCTTTATACCCCAGTCACGATTGGCTTATTATTCAGTAAGAAGCTTTATACCATAGTCACAATTGGCTTATTAATCAGTAAGAAGCTTTATACCCCAGTCACGATTGGCCTATTAATCAGTAAGAAGCTTTATACCCCAGTCACGATTGGCTTATTATTCAGTAAGAAGCTTTATACCCCAGTCACAATTGGCTTATTAATCAGTAAGAAGCTTTATACCCCAGTCACGATTGGCTTATTATTCAGTAAGAAGCTTTATACCCCAGTCACGATTGGCTTATTATTCAGTAAGAAGCTCTATACCCCAGTCATGATTGGCTTATTATTCAGTAAGAAGCAGAATACCCCAGTCACGATTGGCTTATTAATCAGTAAGAAGCTTTATACCCCAGTCACGATTGGCTTATTAATCAGTAAGAAGCTTTATACCCCAGTCACGATTGGCTTATTTTTCAGTAAGAAGCTTTATACCCCAGTCACGATTGGCTTATTATTCAGTAAGAAGCTTTATACCCCAGTCACGATTGGCTTATTAATCAGTAAGAAGCTTTATACCCCAGTCACGATTGGCTTATTAATCAGTAAGAAGCTTTATACCCCAGTCACGATTGGTTTATTAATCAGTAAGAAGCTTTATACCCCAGTCACGATTGGCTTATTATTCAGTAAGAAGCTTTATACCCCAGCCACTATTGGCTTATTAAGCAATAAAAGGTTTTGTGACAGTATGATTCTTATCTAGGCTCAAATATCTGGTTTATATCGTCTCCCAGTGCCTGTGTTCTCTTCTCTCTCTACGGCTGGAGACAGAAGGTCATAGAATCCCCCTGGTCTGTTTGTATGCATGGGCGGAACCCGGGGGAGTGGCAGGACGGTGCTCAAACCCGTTCTCAAACCCGTTCTAGAATAGCCTAGCACCCCAATTAGAACAGCTAAATCTTGTGGAGGTTGAGCTTGTGGTAGAGGGCCGACATCCAAGCTGAGATATCTGCCAGGTACGTAGAGATGTGTGTCGCCACCTGGGTGTCAGAAGGGGGAAAGGAGAAAAGTTGTTGAGTGCCATCCGCATAGCAATGATAGGAGAGACCATGTGTGGATATAACAGACCCTAGTGACTTGGTGTAGAGAGAACAGAGGACAGCGCCTAGAACCGAGATCTGGGGACACGAGTAGTGAGAGCACGTGGTGCAGACACAGATCCTCTCCACGTCATCTGGTAGGAGCAGAGAGAGAGAGTGTGCAGAGCCTGAGACGCCCAGCCCTGAGAGGGTGGAGAGGAGGATCTGATGGTTCACAGTGTCGACAGTAGCAGATAGACCAAGCAGGATGAGAACAGAGATAGAGTCAGCTTTGGCAGTGTGGAGAGTCTCAGTCACAGAGAAGAGCAGTCTCAGTTGAGTGACCTGTCTAGAAGCCTGATTGGTTTGGGTCAAGAAGATGGTTCTGTGAGAGATAACGAGAAAGTTGATCAGAGAAGAACCAGGGGATGTGGGTTATGCTTGATGTGACAGATGGACTGAGGGAGCACAGTGTCAAATGTGACAATTTCTTCACCTCTTATGAACTCAGCCAGCATCTCCTGAAGCGGAAGATCACCATGGTTGGCACAGTTATAAAGAACAAGCCTGAGCTCCCCTCTGCACTCCTCGCAAAAAAGGGGGAGAGACGCCTTCTCATCAAAGTTTGCCTTCACCCCCACCACCGCTCTAGTTTCTTACCTTCCAAAGAGGAACAATAATGTGGTCCTCCTGAGCACACAGCACAAAACGGATGAGATCAGTGATCGAGAGGACAGGAAGCCAGCCATCATCCTGGACTACAACCACAACAAAGGAGGCGTGGAAAACCTGGACAAGGTGATTGGAACTTACAGCTGGCCCTTGGTCATCTTCCATAACATCATTGATGTGTCCTCATACAATGCCTTCGTGATATGGATCAAGATAAACCCTACCTGGATGCCCGATAAGCGGAACAAGAGGAGGGTGTTCCTGGAGCAGCTGGGAAAGGCACTGGTAACCCCACACATTCAAAGACGGGAGCGCCTCCCCCGCACAGCAGCCTTTGCAGCGCTTGTGAAAGCTGTTCAGGGGGCGGAATCTTGCCCTGAGCCATCTGAGGCTGCAGCTGGGGCATACGAGACGAGGAGATGCCAATTCTGCCCCCCCCCCCCCCCCCCCCCCAAAGAAGGACTGTAAAACAAATACTATGTGCTGCACATGTGAGAAATACACCTGCAAAGTCCATGCACACACACATGCATACTGCCCTACTTGTGCTAATTAGAGTTGATTTATGTTCTTCACATTTTTGTTGTTGTTTATTGTTGTTGTTTATGCACCTTGTGTATGGCAATGGTTAAAAAAATGGGAGAAGACTAGTATTTTGTAGTTGAATTCCTCATTGTACAGAATAATAGAATATATCACCATGATGCCAAAAAAAGACTGTTATTGTTTCCCTTCAATAAAATGCGTTCAAAACTACTTTCTGCAAATTTCTGCTACTTTCTTAGGCTATACAAGTGCTATCTCTTGCTAAAAAAGTGTTTACACCTATGCAGTACCTTTAGCAATAATGATAATAATAATAATAATAAATAATAATAAAAACTATGACATGTGTGTTGTAATAAAAAGAGTGGTGTCCACTGGTGTCTTTCTGCATTGTGAAGAGGGAAAACCCACATATTCACAACGTTTGTGATGAATGACAGGTTGTTTCTTCATGAAAAATAGATTTGGGGTTTAAAATTCAATGAAGCTGCTTTATTTTAGGGGTTTGGTGAAGGCGGGTCATTTTTTTTTACCTTAGGACAAGGGGAGTATACAGAGTGTTAAGGGTTAACACAAGGGTTAACATGTCTCCTTCCCTTCATCTACACTGATTGAAGTGGATTTGACATGTGACATCAATAAGAGATCATAGCTTTGAGCTGGATTCAGCTGGTCAGTCTATGTCATGGTGTGTACTCAGTGTATATTATCCATGTCCTTGGTCAGCCACAGTTCTTCAGGTCCCGTTGATAGAATAGTCTCAAATGGAGCTCGCCAGTTTGTCCTCTAATGATTGTATTTTCACCAACAGAAAGGAGGGTAGAGGAGGTTTATTTACTCTCAGGTGTAGTGTCGTCAGGGAGCTTGCTCGTTTGCATCTCTTTCGAGTCTCAGGGATTAGGGCCTGGTCCAGAATGAGCAGAACATCCCCACCGCTGCTGACTCGTTGAAGTAGAAATCTTCATCCAAATTGAGGTTAGTGATCACTGTTCTGATGTCCGGAAGCTGTTTTCAGTCGTAGGAAATTATGGTGGAAATATTATGTATGAAAAAAGTTAAGATTGGTGTATAAAAACATACAAAATAACAGAATGGGTCAGCAGCACATAAGACAACAGCTATCCACTATAGCACCATATATATATTTAAAACAGAACACTGAGGGGGCACGTGCCCATGTGCCCCATATGGGCATGATGCCTCTGGGAGGGACAAAGATGGGCTGGGGGGTGAGAGAGGGAGAAGGGGGAGGGAGAGAGGGAAGAGAGAGGGAAAGAGGAAGATTGAAACAGAGGGGAGAGAGACAGATAAACAGAGAGAGAGAGAGATGGGGTGGAGAGAAAGAAAGCAGGAGAGAAATGAAAGACAGGAAAAGAAAGCAAGAGATCAAGCAAGAGAGAAAGGAGGGAAGGAGAAATAGAGAAATAGAGAAAGATATCAAGAAATCAGGGGAAGCATTGGAAATGTTTCCCTCTTCATTCAAGCCTGTTCAGTGCAGATAGCAATTATCCTGGATCCTGCTGAACGCCCAAGAAAAACACAGCTTGCCACAATTTATTCTCTTACACGCAAAATTATATAATTAAATCCTACCTACGCTCTTTGTGACAATTCAACTGGTTTGTGCTGGGTGTTTTTGCCAGCATTCAAACGAAACAAACTGATAATGTTGTGATTCATAAATTGGTCTTTGTGAATTATGTATTTGCTTTTATCTTTATTTAAGCAGGAAGTCAATTATAGCCCAGATTCAATCAGATCGAGCGTTAACCAGAGTTAACCAGCATTGGCCGACATCCACATAGCCGATTTGTTGGCGGTGTTTTAGGTGTAACTGCTGTATGAGCTGACATATCGGTGAGCAGCTGCTCGTGTCACAAACCACTCCCTATCCTTATTATCCCTACCCAGTTAGAAGTTCAAAATGGCGCTAGAAAGTGTAGGCTCTATCGCTGTTGGAAATAATGACTCTCAAATGTCAAACCATTGACATCAGGATAATGCATGTTTTCATGTCAAACCATTGACGTCGGGATAATGCATGTTTTCATGTCAAACCATTGACGTCGGGATAATGCATGTTTTCATGTCAAACCATTGACATCAGGATAATGCATGTTTTCATGTCAAACCATTGACGTCGGGATAATGCATGTTTTCATGTCAAACCATTGACATCAGGATAATGCATGTTTTCATGTCAAACCATTGACGTCGGGATAATGCATGTTTTCATGTCAAACCATTGACATCAGGATAATGCATGTTTTCATGTTCATTTAGATGGGGAATCTAAAGCCTATCAGTCTAATTCAAGTGTTTGAATTTGGTGTTTCGGCTGCATGAACTTGTAAAGCAGCTTCATGGGATGTCAGATTATAGTCGGGTGTAGTTTCGTTGCATCCAATGACAGTGTCCAAGATAAAGTAACGCAATGAGACGCTTGTGCACTAGAGAGCTCTAACGCATGCAGATCCACATCCAACACCACTAAACAAATCTCTGTGTGCATGTCTGTCACGTTCGTTATAGCGATGAGACCAAGGCACAGCGTGAGTTGAATACATACTTGTTTATTTATTTATTTATTTATTAAACGAAGAAACACTTAAACAAACGTGAAGCTATATAATAATAATAATAATAATAATAATAGGGCTGACACATGCAACTAAACATAGACAATCCCCCACAAATTACCCAAGGAATATGGCTGCCTAAATATGGTTCTCAATCAGAGACAACGATAAACAGCTGCCTCTAATTGAGAACCAATCTAGGCAAACATAGACATACAAAACACCTAGACTAGTGAACAACCCCATAAACATACAAAAACCCTAGACAGGTCAAAAACACAACAAACCATCCCATGTCACACCCTGAACTAACCAAAATAATGAAGAAAACAAACATAACTAAGGTCAGGGCGTGACAATGTCAATCTGATGGAATCTAGCTCTATGTATCATTCCTGGAGCACAAAGCCCAGGGGCTTCAACTTTTTGTGGAGTTTCTATAACAACCTAATTGTGCATTGTAATACTCCTCTGTGTGGTTGTCACAGTTTCTTATATGGGCTGTGTCACTGTCTCGGTGACATCCTAATCTCTCCCGTCAGTTCCACAACTCATTTATAGATTCTTACTGTGGTAATGTACTTAGCCGGGGTATAATCAGAGCCATCATTGCCTGTTGGGGGTTCTCCCAACCTACACTGTGTCAGTACTAGTTGACATACTTTTAAATAGGTTTGACAAGGACAATGTCTTTGGATTACAGTTATTTAAGCGCGTGCGTGGAGGACATCTGAGCATTATGTTCAACCTCTACCTACAATGGGCTTCCGAGTGGTGCAGCGGTCTAAGGCACTGCATCTCAGTGCTAGAGCTGTCACTACAGACACCCTGGTCCGAATCCAGGCTGTATCACAACCGGACGTGATTACAACTGGATGGGATTGGGAGTCCCATAGGGCGGTGCACAATTGGCCGAGCATTGTCTGGGTTTTGCTGGTGTAGGCCGTAATTGTAAATAAGAATTTGTTCTTAACTGACTTGCCTAGTTAAATAAAGGTCACATTTTTTTTAAATCCCTGGACTGAATCTCTCTCACAGCTTAAATATACAGTGCCTTGCGAAAGTATTCGGCCCCCTTGAACTTTGCGACCTTTTGCCACATTTCAGGCTTCAAACATAAAGATATAAAACTGTATTTTTTTTGTGAAGAATCAACAACAAGTGGGACACAATCATGAAGTGGAACGACATTTATTGGATATTTCAAACTTTTTTAACATTTCAAAAACTGAAAAATTGGGCGTGCAAAATTATTCAGCCCCTTTACTTTCAGTGCAGCAAACTCTCTCCAGAAGTTCAGTGAGGATCTCTGAATGATCCAATGTTGGCCTAAATGACTAATGATGATAAATACAATCCACCTGTGTGTAATCAAGTCTCCGTATAAATGCACCTGCACTGTAATAGTCTCAGAGGTCCGTTAAAAGCGCAGAGAGCATCATGAAGAACAAGGAACACACCAGGCAGGTCCGAGATACTGTTGTGAAGAAATTTAAAGCCGGATTTGGATACAAAAAGATTTCCCAAGCTTTAAACATCCCAAGGAGCACTGTGCAAGCGATAATATTGAAATGGAAGGAGTATCAGACCACTGCAAATCTACCAAGACCTGGCCGTCCCTCTAAACTTTCAGCTCATACAAGGAGAAGACTGATCAGAGATGCAGCCAAGAGGCCAAAGATCACTCTGGATGAACTGCAGAGATCTACAGCTGAGGTGGGAGACTCTGTCCATAGGACAACAATCAGTCGTATATTGCACAAATCTGGCCTTTATGGAAGAGTGGCAAGAAGAAAGCCATTTCTTAAAGATATCCATAAAAAGTGTCATTTAAAGTTTGCCACAAGCCACCTGGGAGACACACCAAACATGTGGAAGAAGGTGCTCTGGTCAGATGAAACCAAAATGAACTTTTTGGCAACAATGCAAAACGTTATGTTTGTCGTAAAAGCAACACAGCTCATCACCTTGAACACACCATCCCCACTGTCAAACATGGTGGTGGCAGCACCATGGTTTGGGCCTGCTTTTCTTCAGCAGGGACAGGGAAGATGGTTAAAATTGATGGGAAGATGGATGGAGCCAAATACAGGACCATTCTGGAAGAAAACCTGATGGAGTCTGCAAAAGACCTGAGACTGGGACGGAGATTTGTCTTCCAACAAGACAATGATCCAAAACATAAAGCAAAATCTACAATGGAATGGTTCAAAAATAAACATATCCAGGTGTTAGAATGGCCAAGTCAAAGTCCAGACCTGAATCCAATCGAGAATCTGTGGAAAGAACTGAAAACTGCTGTTCACAAATGCTCTCCATCCAACCTCACTGAGCTCGAGCTGTTTTGCAAGGAGGAATGGGAAAAAATGTCAGTCTCTCGATGTGCAAAACTGATAGAGACATACCCCAAGCGACTTACAGCTGTAATCGCAGCAAAAGGTGGCGCTACAAAGTATTAACTTAAGGGGGCTGAATAATTTTGCACGCCCAATTTTTCAGGTTTTGATTTGTTAAAAAAGTTTGAAATATCCAATAAATGTCGTTCCTCTTCATGATTGTGCACCACTTGTTGTTGATTCTTCACAAAACAATACAGTTTTATATCATTATGTTTGAAGCCTGAAATGTGGCAAAAGGTCGCAAAGTTCAAGGGGGCCGAATACTTTCGCAAGGCACTGTACCTAAAGCCTGGCCCCTTGTTCGTACAGATGTAGGATCTTCATTTAACCATTATTTTGTTGCTTAGACTTTTCCTGCATAGCAGGAAATGCTAACTTGTAGTGTATTGAAGGTTTAACATGGCTTCTAAAGTTTGTCATTTTTACTTTAAAATGTCAGACTTGATTTGCCAGAACAAAAAACGTATCAACCCCTTCCCGTACGATTATTTTCCTGCTGTAGCAAACTGTCTCAAATTAAGGTCGAACTGATTTTCTCGGTGAAAATCTTGTTGCATATTTGATGCAGTACATTGCAAAGTTTGTTTTGGACCATTTTGTTATGTTTAAATGAATGAATTAAATATAATTGTTCATTCTTTTTTTATCACCTACTGTAGTTTGTTGAATACAAAACAAGATAATTATAATTAATCTTACTTTTCCCATTGGGCTATTTTACAGCAAGTAAGCCTTAGTTTCAAGAAGAAGCAAAGCCCTTTGGCACGGCAACCAAAATATAACTATTCTGATTGAACCTTTTACTGCAAAAGTATACACCTCACACACATGGTTATGGGCTTTAAAAAGAACTCCTGTACTATGTCAGATAGAGTTTAAATGTGTTACATTTTGAGTTTGCCACCCAATATTACACTTCATATACATCACAGAAGACTGAAATTTAGCAACCGTTTGACATAAAAACACCAGATTTTAGGCGAATAGAAAAAGCTAAGTTTATTAATTGTGACATTATGGAAAATATTATTTCCGTTCCACCCATGAGGCCACTAGAGGGCGCTTTGGGTCATTCGACTGCAACATAAACAGACAGATAGATTTACATTATTCACACATCAGCGCTTATCCCTCATTGACAGATGAATCACATTTCACACCAGAGAAGATATCTCATCCATTGACAGATGAATCATTTTTCACACCAGAGAAGATATCTCATCCATTGACAGATGAATCATTTTTCACACCAGAGAAGATATCTCATCCATTGACAGATGAATCATTTTTCACACTGGAGAAGATATCTCATCCATTGACAGATGAATCATATTTCACACCGGAGAAGATATCTCATCCATTGACAGACTAATCATATTTCACACCGGAGAAGATATCTCATCCAGCATCACCTGTTAGAGCCATCAGAGATGAGGATGCCTACTACTACATCTCAGAATGATCAAATTAATTCATAAACGATATAAATAAGTCTTACCATGGCCCTGGGGTTTGCTTGTCCTCAATGAACTGTGAAATCCTGCGTTGTCACATCAGTGCTCTGTGGGGGAGGCTGGAGTAAAGGAACGTGTGCATGAAGTTGTGGTGGAACGGATCAGAACATAGAAGCTCTGGTGGAACGGATCAGAACATAGAAGCTCTGGTGGAACGGATCAGAACACAGAAGCTCTGGTGGAACGGAGCAGAACAGAGCAACTCTGGTGGAACGGATCAGAACACAGAAGCTCTGGTGGAACGGATCAGAACACAGAAGCTCTGGTGGAACGGATCAGAACACAGAAGCTCTGGTGGAACGGAGCAGAACAGAGCAACTCTGGTGGAACGGATCAGAACACAGAAGCTGTGTTGGAACGGAGCAGAACATAGAAGCTCTGGTGGAACGGATCAGAACACAGAAGCTGTGTTGGAACGGAGCAGAACATAGAAGCTCTGGTGGAACGGAGCAGAACAGAGCAACTCTGGTGGAACGGATCAGAA